>NC_028642.1:21555107-21557576 GCF_001406875.1 Solanum pennellii | reverse complement strand
ATGTTCTTGTGGTGATGACTTCCAGATTTTGGGGAAATAATAGATGTTGAATTTTAGAAGTTATTGAATTGTCTTTTATTAAGGAGTTTAAGTCTTCCGCATTGCTTTATGTTGATATTAAATTGAAATGTTAAGGTTTAGATTGGTTGGTTCGCTCACATAGGAGGGTAAATGTGGGTGCCAGTCGCGGCTCGATTTTGGGTATGTGGACGTAAACATAAACATCAATATGAATGTCAACTTGAACGTGAAAATCAATGTAAACGTGAATGTGAGTATGAATGTAAATGTCAACATAAACTTGAACGTGAACGTCAACATAAACGTGAATGTCAACATGAATGTGAACATCAACATCAACATTAATATAAATTTCAACGTAAATGTGAACGTCAAAATAAATTTCAACATCAACATGAACGTCAATATCAATATGAACATTGATATAAACGTCAATGTGAATGTGAACGTCAATGTAAACGTGAATTTAACATCAACGTCAAGGTGAACGTCAATGTCAACATGAATATCAACGTGATCATGAATATGCACGTGAATGTGAACGTAATGTCAGTCTGAATTTTTGCGTAAATGTCAGGGTGAATGTCAACATGAAGATGAACATGAACATCAACGTGAACATCAATGTTAACGTCAAGGTTGATGTCAAGATGAACATCAATTTGAACGTCAATGGAATATAAACTTGATATGAATGTCAACCTCAACATAAATGTCAACATCAATCATCTTTAACATCAACCTAAACATAACCGTGAATGTTAACATCAACATCTATATCAGCTTGAACGTCAATGTAAATGTCAACGTGAATATGAACGTCAACGTCAATGTAAATGTGAATGTAAATGTATACATCAACGAAAACATCAATGTGAACATCAGTGTACACATAAACATCAACATTAATGTTCACGTCAATATTAATGTAAACGTCAACATCCATATAAACATTAATGTGAATATTAACGTAATCATCAACATGAACATCAACGTCAATGTGAATGTGAATGTAAATTTTAACATCAATATGAACGTCAACTTGAACGACAATGTAAATATTAACTTCAACGTCAATGTCATTGTAAATGTCAACATGAACATGAACGTCAACGTAAATGTTAGTGTGAACGTCAACGTCAACGTGAACATCAATGTGTACCTCAATGTCAACGTGAACCTCAATGTGTATGTCATCTTGAATGTCAACATGACTGTCAACATAAACGTCAATGTGAATGTTAACCTGAATGTCAACATCAATATAAACAACCGCGTGAATGTAAACGTGAATACACGAATTTAAATGTGAACGTCAATGTGAATGTGAAAGTGAAGGTCAATGTTAATGTAAATGTGAACGTCAATGTAAACGTCAACCTAAACATACACGTGAACATATATGTAAATGTCAATGTGAATGTCAATGTTAACGTCAACGTGAATGTAAACGTGAATGTCAATGTGAACCTGAATGTTTATATTAATGTGAACGTCAATTTTAACATCAATGTGAACGTGAACTTCACCATGAAATTAAATATGAACGTCAATATCAAAGTCAATGTAAACCTAAACATCAGCTTGAAGTCAACATAAACATCAGCATGAATATCAAGGTCAACATCAATGTAAATGAAAACATGCATATCAACATCAACATCAATGTCAACATATATGTCAAAGTGAATGTCAATGTGAACGTCTACATAAGTGTAAAAGTACACCTAAACGTCAACATCAATGTCCACATCAATGTCAATAGGAACGTCAATATCAAGGTAAACATCAATGTCAATGTGAACATCAATATCAACGTAAACCTTATCTCACGACCCAAACGGGCCGCGACTGGCACCCACACTTATCCTGCCATGTGAGCGAACTAACCAATCCAATTCCCGACATTTGTGTTTTTCCTCTTCGTTCGTTTCTCTCTCGATCGTTTCTCTTTCCCTCTCCTTGTTCTTTCTATTTTTCTTATTCAAACCCTCTTTCTTTTACCCTAATTAGCATATAATTAAGTATAAAAGATGAGGAATTAACCCACTAATTAACTCAAGGTTATCTCTTTTAACCCCCAAGTAATTAAACTATTTACATTAACCCACTAACTTTATAATTAAAGCAGGAATAGTCCAAAACGCCCCTTAAATTACTTAACAGAAATCCGACCCAGCCTGGGATTACGCAGCCTGTGACGGCCCGTCATGCCTGCGACGGTCCGTCCTGCTGCTTCCGTCACAAAGTTCAGAGACTCAATTTCCTTGAAGAGTCTGTGACGGTCCGTCGTGCCCACGACGGTCCGTCCTGCCATGTCGTCACGAAGTTCAGAAGGTCGATTTCAGTACCCAAATTTCATAATCCTAAGTGTTTTGGAAGGAGACCCCCTCGACGGCCCGTCGTGCCCATGACGGTCCGTCGTGGGTTCCGTCGACTCAGACAGTT
>NC_028642.1:21553316-21554816 GCF_001406875.1 Solanum pennellii | reverse complement strand
GAATCTCAACGAATAATGTAGTTTCCATCCCCATGGTAACTTTTCAACATAGACACATGAAATACCGGATGCACTCCTGNTCCACTCCCATTCAGGAATGGGCATCCTTTGAAGTGTTCCTCCAGGCCTCTGGTGTTCATACTTTACTTGCTGACAATTCGGGCATTTGGCAACAAAATCAACAATGTCGCGCTTCATTCTACTCCACCAAAAATGTTGCTTTAGGTCACGATACATCTTGGTTGCACCAGGATGTATAGAATACCTTGAACTATGAGCCTCTGTAAGAATGGTGTGAATCAAATCATCGACGCGGGGTACACATACCCTTCCCTTAATTCTCAAAACACCTTCCTCATCGAGTTTTGCTTCTTTAGCCTCTCCTCGCAACACCTTATCTCGGATCCGGATCAGTTTCTCATCAGTAAACTGTTTTCCCTTAATCTTGTCAAGAAAGGAAGATCTTGCCTCCACACAGGCCAAAACTCCTCCCTTCTCATTTACTTCAAACCTCATAAAGTCATTAGCCAGAGTCTGAACCTCTCTAGCCAATGGGCGTCTGGAAACTTGCAAGTGAGCTAGACTTCCCATGCTTCCTGCCTTTCTACTTAGAGCATCTGCCACAACATTAGCTTTTCCCGGATGATACAGGATAGTGATATCGTAGTCCTTCAGTAGTTCCATCCATCTCCTCTGTCTCAAGTTCAAATCTTTCTGAGTAAAGACATACTGTAGGCTACGATGATCCGTATAGACTTCACACTTAACCCCATATAGGTAGTGCCTCCATTGTTTTAATGCAAACACTACCGCAGCCAACTCCAAATCATGGGTTGGATAATTAAGTTCATGCACCTTTAATTGCCTCGAAGCATACGCAGTTACATTCTTCTCTTGCATTAGCACTGCACCCAAACCCGAATAGGATGCATCACAATAAACAATGAAATTCTTTCCTTCCACTGGCAGGGTAAGGATTGGTGCAGTAGTCAACAAGGTCTTGAGCTTCTGAAAGCTTTCTTCACATTCATCCGACCATACAAATGGAACATTCTTTTTAGTCAAATTTGTCAGTTGGGAAGCAACAGAGGAAAATCCCTTGACAAATCGATGGTAATAGCTAGCTAAACCCACAAAGCTCCTTACCTCTGTAACATTAGTGGGTCTCACCCAATTCTTCACCGCTTCGATCTTGGAAGGATCCACCATCACTCCATCCTTAGAAACTACGTGCCCCAAGAAGGACACTGAATCTAGACAAAACTCACACTTGGAGAATTTGGCATAAAGCTTTTTCTCCCTCAACATTTCCAACACAATCCTCAAGTGCTCCTCATGTTCTATCCTGTTCTTTGAGTACACTAGTATATCATCAATAAACACAATGACAAAGAGATCCAGATATGGCTTAAAAATCTCGTTCATCAGACTCATGAAAGCAGCAGGGGCATTCGTTAGTCCAAAGGACATTACTAAGAATTCATAATGCCCATACCTGGT
>NC_028642.1:21551119-21553219 GCF_001406875.1 Solanum pennellii | reverse complement strand
ATGCGAGGAAGAGGATACTTGTTCTTAACAGTTACTTTATTTAGTTGTCTATAGTCTATGCACATCCGAAAACTCCCATCTTTCTTCTTCACAAATAAAACCGGAGCACCCCAAGGGGATGCACTTGGTCTAATAAAGCCTCTTCCCAACAATTCTTGAAGTTGGGCCTTTAACTCCCTTAACTCTGCTGGGGCCATTCTATAAGGGGGTATGGAAATGGGACGAGTACCCGGCTCCAGATCGATGCAAAAGTCAATATCTCTATCCGGTGGCATACCAGGAAGGTCTGAAGGGAATACATCCAGAAACTCACGGACTACTGAAACCGACTCGATTGAAGGTACTTGGGTAGTATCATCCCTGAGGTGTGCCAAGAAAGCTAAACACCCTTTACTAACCATTCTCTTAGCACGAAGAAAGGAGATGATACGAACTGGAGTGGAAGTGTAGTCACCCTCCCACACTAACGGATCTGTCCCAGGCTTGGCCAACGTTACAGTTTTAGCATTACAATCTAAGATTGCAAAATTCGGAGAAAGCCAAGTCATACCCAGAATTACATCGAAATCAACCATTTCTAAGATAACCAAGTCTACATGAGTATTGCTCCCCACAAAAGTCACCAGACAAGACCTATACACCTTCTCAACTATCACAGACTCACCCACCGGAGTAGAAACACGAATAGGCATGTCAAGCAATTCACAATGTAAATTAAGACCAGTAGCAAATGAGGAAGATACATATGAAAATGTGGAGCCAGGATCAAATAATACAGAAGCCATGCAATCACAAACCAAAAGATTACCTGTGATAACAGCATCTGATGTCTCCGCCTCCGACCGCCCCGGGAAAGCATAACAATGGGCCCTATCACCTGTCTGCCCGTTGCCCCTACCATGTTGTGCTGCAGTAGTTCCCATTTGCCCGTCACCCCGGCCGTTTTGATGAACACCATTACCTCGGCCACCACGTCCTCCAGAATGACGGCCTCTCCCATGACCACCTCTACCTCTGACTGTTGGGGGTCTGTAACTTTGTTTTGGACAAAACCTCCTAATATGTCCAATCTCTCCACATCCATAACACTCTCTGGATTCAAGCATAGGTCTCTGTGAGAACGAAGAAGTCTGGGGATAACCTCCAGACTCAGAGAAATGTTGACCGGTCTGCGGTGGACCCCCAGCTACAGCCTGCTGTGAAGACTGAATAGATCGGGCTGGATAACCTCCTGAACCCTGCCCTCTGGAGTACGAACCACTAAACTCGCCTCCCTTACGAAACTTCTTAGTTGTTGATACCAAGTTTGTCATGATCCAAAACGGGTCGCGTGTGGCACCCACACTTATCCTACTATGTGAGCGAACCAACCAATCTAATCCCAATTCTTATCAATATTTCAACCATAATAAACAGAAAATAATGCGGAAGACTTAAAACTCATTAAAGGAATCAATTAATAACTTCTAAAATTTAATACTTATCATTCCCAAAATCTGGAAGTCATCACCACAAGAACATCTATCCTTAAAGTACTAAATCTAAGAATATCTAGGAAACTAAAATAAATAAACAGCTAGTCCATGCCGGAACTTCAAGGCATCAAGACATGAAGAAGAAGATCTAGTCCAAGCTAGAAGCATTAGCTCACCCTGAGAGCTGACGTGATGAAGAATGGCAAGAGTTGCGGTTGAGTTGAAGACGATGGCACGTTTGCTGCACTCCACAAATAACAAAGAAAAACAATTACAAGTAGGGGTCAGTACAAAACACGAGTACTGAGTAGGTATCATCGGCCAACTCAAAATAGAAAGCAATATATTTCAGATAATACATAAAATCAACTAATATTCTTAACAGGTGACACCAGCATTTACCATAAGAATCATTTACAACATCACCAAACACATCTATGAGGAGTCAAGCCTCCACACCATACTCTTTTGGGAAATAGGTTCTTTAGATTGAGTGTATTAACATATTTCAAGATTCACTCTCTTTACTATCCTGGTGTCGGAACGTGACACTCCGATCCTCTACTATCCTGGTGTCGGAACGTGACACCCGGTCCATTACTATCCTGGTGTCGGAACGTGACAC
>NC_028642.1:21550133-21551021 GCF_001406875.1 Solanum pennellii | reverse complement strand
GAAACGTGACACTCCGATCCCCTAATACTACGTGTCGGTGTCACCTGTAAAATGCACGAAACTTAGCCTCATACGCAGTGACCGTCATCCTGCCTTGCTCTAGGCTCAGGAACTCATCTCTCCTCCTATCCCTCAAAGTCCGGGGTATATACTTCTCCATAAATAAGCTAGAGAATGACGCCCAAGTCATAGGTGGTGCCTGTGCTGGTTGACACTCGACATGTGACCGCCACCACATTTTGGCGTTTCCCTGAAACTGATAGGTTAAGCTCGACGCCAAATCATTCCACTATGCCCATTTAATGTAGTAACTCATGACAATCAACCAGAAAATCGTAGGCATCCTCAGATTCAGTACCCTTGAAGACTGGAGGTTTCAATTTCAAGAACTTACTGAAAAGTTCATGCTGATCACTTGTCATTATAGGCCCTGTAGTCAAACGAGGAAACGTGCCTATTTCCAATGAAGCATCCATGCGATGAGCCACAGCAGCTGCCTATTGTACTTCTGGAACCTGAGGTGCTGGTGCAGAAAACACTGGAGGTGTCTGGCTTGATTAGATAACCCGCTAAGATAAGCAAGAACCTGATTAACCATCGCTGGGGTAGGTTGGGGTGGTGATTCCTCATTCTGCACTTGCTCATTTTCCCCTTCCTCACCCTCTCCTACTAATTCCTCAGTCGGTGGAGGAGTCACCGCCCTAGTACTAGATGGGCCGGGTGCTTGTCCTCTTCCTCTAGAGGACGTCCTCCCACGACCTCTACCACGGTCCCTTGCCACTGCTCCTCCTCGAGCTACAACCCAGTGGCTGGCTCAGGCGCACCATGTCCTGCCGGTGCTGGTGTTGGCGTAGTTGTTGCTCTAGTTCTAACCATCTGCGAAATAGA
>NC_028642.1:21505266-21550008 GCF_001406875.1 Solanum pennellii | reverse complement strand
CCCCTACCATTCCTTAAGACTCTACTAGACTCGTTCTTGTGTTATGAGACCAACGAACCTAATGCTCTGATACCAAGTTTGTCACGACCCAAACGGGCCGCGACTGGCACCCACACTTATCCTGCCATGTGAGCGAACCAACCAATCCAATTCCCGACGTTTGTGTTTTTATTCTTCGTTTGTTTCTCTCTCGATCGTTTCTCTTTCCCTCTCCTTGTTCTTTCTATTTTTCTTATTCAAACCCTCTTTCTTTTTCCCTAATTAGCATATAATTAAGTATAAAAGATGAGGAATTAACCCACTAATTAACTCAAGGTCATCTCTCTTAACCCCCAAGTAATTAAACTATTTACATTAACCCACTAACTTTATAATTAAAGCAGGAATAGTCCAAAACGCCCCTTAAATTACTTAACAGAAATCCGACCCAGCCTGGGATTACGCAGCCTGTGACGGCCCGTCGTGCCGGCGACGGTCCGTCCTACTGCTTCCGTCACAAAGTTCAGAGACTCAATTTTCTTGAAGAGTCTGTGACGGTCCGTCGTGCCCACGACGGTCCGTCCTGCCATGTCATCACGAAGGTCAGAGAGTCGATTTCAGTACCCAAATTTCAGAATCCTAAGTGTTTTGGAACGAGACCCCCTCGACGGCCCGTCGTGCCCATGACGGTCCGTCGTGGGTTCCGTCGACTCAGACAATTTTTCCCAAAATAAAATCTGCTGCTTAAAACAACTAAACAGGTCGTTACACCTTAACATGAACGTGAACGTCAATGTAAACGTAAACATCAATGTGAAAGTGAACTTCAACATCAATGTTAGCATCAATGTAAATGTCAACGCGAACATTAACATGAACATGAACATGAACATCAACATGAACGCTAACATGAATATCAACATCAATGTGAACGTCAACATAAATATGAACGTCAACGTGAATATCAATGTAAACGTAAATGTCAATGTTAAAATTAATGTGAACATGAATGTATACATAAACATCAACATCAACGTAACCGTAAAGGTTAATGTCAATGTGAACGTTCACATAAGTGTCAAAGTATACTCAAATATCACTGTCAACGTCCACTTAAGTGTCAACGTAAATGTACATGTAAACATCAATATTAACATAAACATCAATGTAAACCTTAACATGAAATAGAACGTCAATATAAACGTACATTTCAATGTGAACGTAAACGTCAACATAAAATTGAATGTGAACGTCAAAGTCAATGTGAATGTGAATGTAAACGGCAATATCAATATGAATTTGAGCGTGAGCGTTAACTTTAATGTCAGCGTGAACATCAATGTAAATGAAAACATGAACGTCAACACCAATGTCAACATAAGTGTCTATGTTAATGTACACGTCAAAATCAACATTAACGTAAATGTCAACGTAAAACTCAACATTAAAGTGAACATCAACGTAAACATAAATATCAACGTGATTATCAACATCAACATGAACTTCAACATAAAAGTGAACATGAACATGAACATCAACGTCAATGTCAATGTGAATATAAATGTATGCGTCAACATCAATACTAATATAAACGTCAAATGTAAACCTCAATATAAGCATGAACGTTAATGTAAACATCAATGTCAACGTGAGCGTCAATGTAAATGTCAACGTCAACATAAACGTTAGCATGAACATCAACATAAACGCCAACGTGAATGTCAATGTAAATAATAATAGGAACGTAAATGTGAAAGTGAACGTCAACATTAATGTGAATGTCAATGTGAAGGTTAACGTGAATGTCAACTTGAACGTCAATGTAAATGTCAATGTCAACATAAACGTTAACTTGAATGTCAAAGTAACATCAGTGTAATTTTCAACTTCAACATCAATATCTATGTAAACATTAACTACAATATTTATGTCAACGTATAAGTGAACGTAAATGTAAATGTAATTGTAAACATCAACATGAATGTCAACATAAACGTGAACATAACAATTAATGTGAATGTTAACGTAAATGTCAACGTTAATGTGAACTTTAACGCACATATAAATACCAAATTCAATGCAAACATCAACATCCACATTAAACATCAACGTAAATGTCAAGGTCAACATCAACGTAAAATTCAAGTTCAATGTCAACATAAATGTAAGGTCAACATGAACATGAACATCAACGTAAATTAATAAGTTAAGATCAACTTGAACATGAACGTCAAAGTAAATGTGAACATAAATATGTACGTCAACGTCAATGTAACCTTGAATGTGATAATCAAAATAAATGTACATGTGAACGTAAACGTCATCGTTAACGTGAACGTCAATGTCAATGTCCTTGACAACGTCAAAAAACTGAACTTTAAGGTCAACGTGAACATCACTGTGAACGTCAACATGAACGTCAACATGAACGTCAATGTGAACGATAACTTTAACATAAATGTGAACATGAACGTCAATATAACATGAATGTGAACGTGAACATTAATGTCAATGTGAACATCAACTTACCCATAAATGTCAATGTTAATATGAACGTCAACCTGAAGCTAAATGTCAATAGAACATCAAAATAAATGTCAATGTGAACATCAACATAACGTGAAAGTCAAATTGAACGTCAATATAAATAAGAATATTAATGTAAACATGAATGTGAACATCAACGTCAACGTGAACTTTAATTTAAACTTCATAGTGAATGTCAGTATGAATGACAATGTGAATGTCAACATGAATGTGAATGTTCACGTGAATGTGAACATCAACTTGCACGTAAACGTGAATGTCAATGTTAATGTCAATGTCAACATAAACGTTAGCTTGAACATCAACGTAAACATCAGCATGAACATCAATGACAACATCAACATCAACGTCAACGTCAATATAAATGTAAACATCAACATAAATGTTAATGTTAACGTAAACGTCAATGTAAAAATAAACGTCAACATGAACGTGAACGTCAACATCAACATTAATGTCAACATCAAGGTAAACGTCAATATAAGAGTAAATATCAATATCAACATCAACATTAAAGTCAATGTAAGCATCCACGTGAACGTCATCATCAACATCAACGTGAATGTGAACGTCAACATCAATGTCAATGCGAACATTAATGTCAACATCAATATGAAAGTCAATGTTTATGTCAACGTCAACAATAATGTGAAGTTCAATGTGAATATGAATGTAAATGCCAACATGAACATCAATGTGAATCTAAATGTTAATGTCAACCTAATTATAAACTTGAACGCCAACGTCAACGTAAGCATCGGTGTGAATATCAACATCAACGTAAGCATCGGTGTGAATATCAACATCAACTTAAATGTGAACTTCAATGTGAATGTCAACATGCACGTCAACGTCAACATCAACATCAACATAAATGTGAACATCAACGTACACCTAAAAGTCCATATCAATGTCCACATAAGTGTAAACCTAAACATAAATGTCAACATCAACATTAAAATAAACGTCAATGTAAACCTCATTGTGAATGTCAACGTCAATGTCACTGTGAACGTCATTGTAAATATTAACGTCAACATCAACGTGAACATCAACATCAATATGAATGTTACATTATTTTGAACGTGAATTCAACATGAATATAAATGTGAATTCAACATCAATTTCAACGTGAAGTTCAATATAAAAATAAGTGTGAACGTCATCGTAAACATCAACATCAATGTGAATGTGAAAGTAAATATCAGAATGAACGTGAACGTCAATGTTTAAGTGAACAGAACCGTCAACATAATCCTCATCTACTTGAACGTCAACATAAATATCAGCTTCAACGTGAATATCAACAACAATGTAAACGTCAATGTGAAAGTCAATGTGCACCTCAACGTCAATGTGAACGGCAATGTCAAAATGCATATTAAAGTGAATGTGCACTACAACGTGAATATGAATGTCAACGTCGATGTAAACTTAAGCTTGAAAATTAATGTAAATATCAGCATGACCATCAACGTCAATATCAATGTGAACGTAAGCGTCAGCATGAACTTCAACGTGGACGTCAACATGAGTGTGAATGTTACCGAATTGTTAAAGTCAATGTATATGTCAATATCAATGTTAATATAAATGTCAAGGTCAACGTCAACGTAAATGTCAATGTGAACGTGAATGTCACTGACAATGTAAGAATCAACGTGAACATCACTATCAATATGAACTTCAACGTGGACGTCAACGTGAGTGTGAATGTTACCGAATTGTTAAAGTCAATGTATATATCAATATCAATGTTAATATAAATGTCAAGGTCAACGTCAACGTAAATGTCAATGTGAACGTGAATGTCACTGACAATGTAAGAATCAACGTGAACATCACTATCAATATGAACTTCAACGTGGACGTCAACGTGAGTGTGAATGTTACCGAATTGTTAAAGTCAATGTATATATCAATATCAATGTTAATATAAATGTCAAGGTCAACGTCAACGTAAATGTCAATGTGAACGTGAATGTCACTGACAATGTAAGAATCAACGTGAACATCACTATCAATATGAATGTTAATGTGAACGTCAACATAAATGTGAAAATGAACATCAACCTGAACATGAATGTCAACATAAATGTGAACATCAACGTCAATGTCAACTAGAATATGGTCGTCAACATTAATTTAAATGTCAATGTAAACGTCAACATTAACGTGAACATCAATGTGAATGTCAATGTCAATGTCAATGCAAATGTCAACGTCAACGTGAACGTCTATGTCAACGTCAACATGAACGTCAATGTGACCGTTAATATGAACAAGAACTTCAAAGTAAACTTTAACATGAACGTCAATGTGAACGTTGCTGTAACATGAACGTGAACATGATCATCAACTTCAATGTGAACGTGAACGTCCATGTCAATGTGAACATTAACGTACACATAAACATCAATGTTAACATGACGTTAAACTTCAACATAAACATTAACATGAACGTCAACATAAACATTAATGTGAACTTCAACATGAACGTGAACGTTAACATAAATATCAAAGTGAATGTCCACGGCAACATCAACGTAAACGTCAATGTGAATCTCAATTTAAATGTCATGGTGAACATCAACGTAAATGTCATGGTGAACGTCAACATGATGGTGGATGTGAACGTGAACGTCAACGTCAACGTAAATATGAATGTCAACTTGAACATCAACATGAACGTCAATATCAATGTTAATGTCAACGTAAACGTCAAGTTGAACATCAACTTAAACATCAACATGAACATTAATGTCAACGTGTTAACATCAATGTGAAGGTCAACATTAATGTAAATATCAATGTATACGTGAATTTTAATGTCAATGTTAATGTGAAAGTCAATGTAAATATGAATGTGAACGTAAATATCATTGTGAACATGAATATCAATGTGAATTTCATCGTCAATGTGAATGTAAATATCAATATCCACGTAAATATCAACATAAAAGTAAACATGAACATTAAAATCAGCATCAATATCAACGTAAGCATCAACGTGAATGTCAACATCAACGCGAACTTAAATTTAACATCAACATCAACATCAACATCAACGTAAATGTAAATGAGAATGTGGATGTCAACATAAACATTAACGTCAATGTGAATGTTAACATCAATGTTAACGTGAATGTCTATGTTAAAGTCAAACTCTACGTCAAAGTGAACATCAATGTGAATGTTGACGTCAACCTAAGAGTCAGCATGAACATCAACATCAATGTAAGCATAAGCGTGAAAATCAAAGTCAACATAAATGTGAAATTCAATGTGAAGGTTAACATGCATGTAGACGTCAACATCAATGTACACATCAACATGAATGTGAATGTCATATAAATGTGAACATCAACGTTAATGTCAACGTGATTATTAATATCAACGTACACCTAAACATCCACGTCAGTGAGCATATAAGTGACAACCTAAGCATAAACATCACCATTAACATTAACATAAATTTCAATATAAATAAGGACGTCAACATCAATGTCAACATTAATGTGAACATCAACATCAACGTCAACATGAATATTAACATGAATATGAACATCAATCTCAACGTTAGCTTGAATAAGAACATAAACATCAGCGTGAACGTCAATGCCAATGTCAACATCAACGCGAACGTAAACGTCACCGTGAACATCAACGTGAGCGTGGATGTCAATGTGAACACCATCATTAACGTCTCATGAACGTCAACATGAATATGAATGTCAACTTGAACATCAATGTAAAAACCAATACGTCAATGTGAACATCCACGTGAATGTCTATGTTAACGTAAATGTCAACATCAACGTGAAGTTGAATTTAAATATCAAGATTGACGTCAATGTCAACGTCAACATCAATGTGAATGTCAATGTCAATGTTAATGTCAATGAAAACAGTAATGTGAACATCAACGTGAATATTAACGTGAACATAGACTTCAACATAACTTTTAATGTCAACGTCAATGTAAACGTCAGCTTGAACGTCAACATAAATATTAGGGTGAATGCCAACATCAATGTCTGTTACACTCCGGAAATTCCATGACTTAGAGTAGAGCTTAATATATTAAATAATGGTTAAAATGATGTTCCCAGAAAATATAATTGTCTACTGAAGAGCTTGTTTGGTTTTAAGAATATGTATTAAGGTACATAGGCATCCCAATATCCAATATTTAGTAATATTGGACATGTTAGAAAATATTGGCTTAGGGGTGTTAGCCAATTTTTTTGTATTAACAAATAACTTCGAATACACTTTGATGTTTAAATTCCCCAATCAAAGCTTGTTTAGGAATTGTACCTGCAATGAAGACCCAAGGCTAAAATTTGTAATCAATCAGTAAACACATTATGTACGAGGCATTTAAGTGTCAAGCCTAGATACCATATCACATAACCATTTAAAATAATATTGTAGATTAAGACGGTGTCTAAGGAAATAGTGAGGATCCTTGGGACAACAATAAGAACGCACTAACACATGTGCAAGCACATGTGGTGCCGGCCGAGAGACAAAAAACCAAGCCTAACCGAATTTGGTTAGGGCGGCTAGTGGGCAGGCGAACACTGGTCCAAACCACATGGGGATTAGCTTACTAAAAAGTCCTAGACAATAACTAACTTACCTAAGTAACTAACCTAAGATTAATTAAAATGCTAAGTACTGTACTCGACAACCAAAGACCTAGCCGGGTTACACTAACAGAATAACTAACAAAAGAAACATCCTAGTACCTAACCTAGGAAGGACAAAAAGGGTTTGTTTTGGTCATAAAGACTTAGGGGTACTTAAGTAATTAACCTAGATCACTTAATTAATTAAATTAGAAACTTAATTAATTAATTAACAATCCTATTAAAACTCGATACCCTTAGTCAAATGTTTTTCTATTTTTAGTCAATTTATTTATAGGGGTAGTTTGGTAAATTATTGTCACACCCGAATTCGTGAATGCGAATGCAACCAGCGTCGTCACCCTCTCAGAGGTGGCGACAAGCCTCTTCTTAGCTTTCATCACAACCGAAATAGAGAATAATAATAATAATAATAATAATAATATTAATATTAATAATAATAATAATAATAATAATAATAATAATAATAATAATAATAATAATGATAATAATAATAATAGTTTGTTAATTGGCCTTATTAAAAACGCTTGAACAAAAATTTGAAATGAAACACTCGAGACAACAGTTGTAACAACCCTAAAATGACTATATTAAGCTTTATGTATCTAGAATGCCTAAAATTAGACCGGGTTCACAAGAATTGATGTGCGTAGAAACAGACCTCTAAACCCTTGCAACATCCAAGACAACTAACTTGGTGAGTTAGTTGAGCTAGGAAGGTTGGGTCCAGCCATGTAGGGCACCCAAATATGAAGATTTACCAGGATGAGTCTTAACCAGACTTAAAAAAGGGTAATCTTATGCTTGGAGGGTCAGGGGTAAAATGGTGTTTTCCATGCTAATGGTGGTATTGTAATTACCCTAAATATTTAATAAATTAATTAATTAATATGGTGGAGAGGGAAATTTGGGTAAAAGGGCCCGAAATTGGCCTTTTGAGTGAAATCTTGCTCCACCTGGGTTCCGACCTTGGTGGGAGCATAGATATAAGTTAATTTATTTGATTTGCTGAATTAAGTTAATTAACTAATATTTAATTAAAGGAAAAATGATATTTTAAATAATAATAATATTAATAATATTAATAAATAATGAGGAGTCCTAGTTTGACTAAGGCTCGACTTAACTCTCCTAATACTAATCCACTCATTATCACGTTTTTCTCTACTCCTCTCTCACTTTATGTCTTATGCATTCTGTGAAAAATAAGAACAGAACCTAAATAATAAAGTTCATCAAGAACTTGAACACGAAAAACTCAAAAGAAAAGTTAGTCTAAAAACGTAAAGCAAAACAAAGTTCACGAAGGGACTTGAAGTTTTGGTGGTGGGCCTTGGTTTTGTGCCAAATTTGAAGGCATTTAAACATGTGCGGAAAGGCATTAAGTTAAGAGTTTTCTCCTGGACTCCTTTCTCCAAGAGAATTTTCATTCCCATGAATTCAGCAAATCTTGAAACTAGTGTTATTTAGTTCTTGTCGAACTTCTTGTCCCTAGTATCTCTTTGATCTCAATGTGGAATAGGTTAGAGTCCATGTTGTTTGCGTGTTTGCTGGTAGTTTAAGTATGAAGTATGATTTTCGTGATGATGTGTTCATGGCGTTGTGTTTGGAATTGTAAGAATGTTAATTTTTGCCAACAGAATGTATGTGAAAAGTGATGTTTGTGTAAATGTATGTATAAATCATGTTGTGAAAAATTGATGTAATGTTGCTTGATTTAATGGAATTTCTTGGCTGAATATAACCATGAAAACAATATACGTAAAGATGCACCAAATGATAAATGAAACTATAACTCCCCAAAAAGAACTAAGGTGAGCTAGATCTTCGTGCTTGTTTATTGAGTTGATTTTTAGTTAAACTAAGTTAATTTAGTGTCCTTAGGCAGTGTATGAAGTTTTTGTTATGTTTGGAGTTCAATCGACCAAGAACATCCATGATGTTCGGAAAGTATGCCTTAAAATGTATTAGTGTGTCTTGTTGTCTTTAGACGAGTTTTAAGTGTTCATTTTATTTGAAAAATGAATTGTATATTCCTCAAACCTAGATGACTTAGTTTAAGGGTTTAACGTCCGGGAACGACCCCACCTAGGGCCCTAGACTTGGGCGAAATTTGCCAAAAACAACATTGGCCATCGACGACCCCAACGATGGTCCGTTGGTCCCTTAACGGTCCATCGACCTAGGGCGTCGATTGAACCAGTGAATTTCAATTTTATATGATCCATTTGGATCTAAGAATCCTCCAACGGACCCTACCAACGGTCTGTTGGCCCAACAACGGTCGATTGGTGAAGATCCGTCGAGGAGGCCTATAATGTCTGTGAAGTTCCTGCCGACTTGGGGTGTTTTATGTGAATATACCCCAAGTATTTTAAGACCTTATATGGATAATTTTAGTGTTTTTAGGTTATATTAAAATATTTTTATACCCTAGACCTAGACAAGATCCCTCTCTTAAAAATATTCAAACTCTCTCTCTCTCTCTCTCTCTAAACACAAACTCTCTCAAGACTCCATTGAAAGCTAAATGTGAAGGAAAGATAGGAGGGCTGGTTTGACGTGTCTCTTCACAAAAATAATTTTGATTTTTCTTCCTAAGATAGGTTTGGTGTTAATTCTTGAATGTCTTTCCATTCAAGAAGCCAACTTTTAAAAAGGGTTTCTAAACTCAAACTGCTTCTAACTTTGAACTCTAATAAGGGTCTTCTGGTTTTTAAGTTTTAATGGTTTAAATGTATTTATTTTGGGTTGAATTGATTATTTTGATGTTAAAACTCTAATGAAACTCTTCTTTATGTATACTTTGACCTTTGTGTTGAAATTTGTGTATGTGAGCATGATTTGAGTAGATTATGAACTTGGGTCTTCTTGTGTTTGTCATGTTGGTGTAGCTTCTGATAAAAGGTCCTTAATATGGTCAAATATTGATAAATTGCTTACGAGTGATGACGGTTTGAATCAATATTGAGTCTCTCTCATTATAAAATTCTTATTATGAATTAATACAGAGTAGTTTGATCAATCTTATGGATGGCGGTGCTAATTGAGAATCTTGATGTTATTAAGTATGTTTGAATATGTAATCTTGAAGGTTGAACATGTGAAATGAAGATATATTGGAATGGGTCTAGTATTGTGTTTTGGTGAAGCTTCAATTGCATGCTTGACCTAGTTTATGTCTAAATGAAGAATATGATTATGAGAAGAATGTAGGGTGTGTAACTTGATGAACCAAGGTTAAAGTATGTGTAGAAATTGAGGAAAAATAAGTGACTATTATATTCAATGTTTGAACATGTACACACACTCACTTTAAATAATGTATTATACTAAGTTGAGTAAAAAGGGGATTCTTGAGGTGGACACACTTCATGAGTTGAGATGCGGTGTCTAGTAGCAACCTGTCAATTCCTAGTGAGATTTCAATTATATACTACTATGTTATGAATTCCGTGGGGAGTTATGCCTAGCACCTAGAGGATATGAAGGAGAGGTGGATTATAGTTCGAGAGGTGAGATGTTGTATTTCCAAAGTACCTCTTGAGATGAGTACTCCTCGCTAGTAGAGAATGAGTTTCTTAGTAGCAATCTCCTTATCCCTTGACTATGTGTCCACATAGGTGTAGCTATTGGGAAAGCCATGTAAAAGATAAGAAGCATGACCTTACTCTAGGCAAATGAGGATCCCTCATCCGAAAGGGGTTAATATCGGGATTACATGTCTAGATCTCATGGTCGTGGTCAGTAAAGAAAATCCCCCACAAAGAATTGATTGAACTAAGTCTTCTAAAATAATGTACTGCTTAGGTTAGGTGGTGGTATGGGATGCTATCTACTCATATAACTAGGTAGAACCTTCTGAAAGGGAAGACTTGGTGAAAAACTTTCTAAAAGAATGGACTACTTAGGGTAGGTGGTGGTATGGTACGCTACCTACTCATTGCACTAAGTAGGAATTTCGAAAGGGAAGACTTTGGTGGTTTGTTGGGTGTCCTTTAATGTCTTGCCATTGATTGAGGGGCTTGTTTCCCTCGAATTTAGTAACCCGAAAAGGATGTTTCTGAGGGTTTCTTTGGTGTGTACTGTAGGAGGCATGTGCATACTTCCTCCATATCTTACCTTAGTGAGTCTTACGATAATTCCAAGGTAGGGAAACTCTTAAGGAAAATGAATTCACTTTTTCTTTCGCTTGGACTTTGAAGTTCATTAATTTTTTGCGGGATAGTTCATGTAAATGCTCAAGTTGAATTGATTGTGAATGCTTTAAATGATTCATTTTCAATGTTCAAATGTATTTATTGAAAATGCATGAGGAGTTTACTATAAAGGTCAACTTTGTTCATTGTTATGTTTCTTGTTGGCTTAAAAATTATGGGAATTCTTATCTAAGTTGTAAATGATGGTTAGTATGATTTTTTGTCTTTGTATTCTTGAATGATTTACTTAAATTTCATGAAAAGGTTTTTTTACTAAAATGTCCCTTTTTACATGCTTTTGCATAAGCAATACTTAGTACATTGTTTTGTACTAACCCCATACTTTTCTATACTATATAAGTGTAGGTTGGAAGCTTTTGATGGTTTGAAGTCTAGAAGGAAGAGCTTGGGAATGTTTCTTTCAAGGCAAAATATGTCCTCATATATTCGAGGGCATAATCCTTTTCTTAGTTTTTATTTAAAGACTTATTATGTATTTTACTTTATTGTAGGGGGGCATGTTCCTATGTTATTATGTCTATTATGTCATGTCTTTAAGTTGGCTTGTGACGATGTCATTTTGTAAGTATTTATGAAATATTGTCTTTTAATAATTATTCATGAAAAGTTTTAAATTTCCGCACTACTTTTCATGTCTTATGGATGAATGCTAGGTAAAGGGCTTGTACAAGACTCTAAATGGTCAAGTATACCCGGTCACAATACGAGGGTTCTCCCTAACTACTAGGGGATGCTTTCGAGTTGTGAGCGAAACGTCCTAAGATCTAATGAAAAAATGATAATAACAAGGAGCTGAAAGTAGTGAACAAATTACCAGCATTTGGTAGGTTGGGTTCGGCCAATCGAAGTAGTATAAAATGAAATGAAACATGATTGTAAAGTGAAATCACTAAGGATCGAACCCGAGAAATCATTACATGAAAGTTAATAAAAAAATCAACAAAAGATTAAGTCAAAAATGGATTGGAGGAGACTAAATTTCCCAACATGCTTGAAATTGTAGTCTCAGCCAACTTTTAATAAAATGAACTACATTGGGGATTGAAACCATGACCTCACAAAATTAAAATTTCATAAAAATATCGTGAGAAAAATGCAAGGAAATAGATGTGGTGAGTGGGAATTCAACCCACAACCTCTTGAATGGATGAGAGAGTTAGGAGAATAAAAAAGGTGAAAATAAAATGTGGAGAGTGGGGATTGAACCCACAATCTCTAGAATGGATGAGAGAGTTAGGAGGAAAATAAAGTAGAAAATAATTGTGGAGAAAGGGAATTGAACCCACAACCTCTTGGATAGGTGAAAATGTTAAGAGATAAGTTAAAAGAAAAATAATGAGCTTGCGGGGGATTGAACGCACAAACTCCTTGACTTAAACAAAAAAGGAGAGGAGAAAAATGAATAAATATTGTGGGATTGATGGGGATCGAACTAAAGTCTCCCAAATCTGAAAAATGCAATTATCAAGTTAAAAATTAGATTAAGTGTTGTTCAAGAAATTCAAAATTGGTTTCCTTGTGCAATTCTGTATTGACACATAAGTCATACGTAAGTAAATATTTAGTGAATGATGCCTCTAAATATAGAAATCAATATCTTGGCATCTCTACAAGATGCATAGGTCTTGTAACACATAATCTTGGGTAAAAATGAATAACTTAGACAAACTATGAATGAAGCCTCATGGTTTGTATATGTGCACTCATAAGTGTAGCACACGTTTAAAAGTAGGTGATCTTAAAATGTATTGATAAAATGATGTAATAGGAGTGTAAAGTATGAGTGTGAAACACACTAAATGGTCAAGTGCATTTGCATACGATGAAATGAACATTCACGTGAAAGGGTGTGGAATTATGAAAAGCAAATGTGTTAAAGTTAATGAATGAGAATATAATATGATAAGAGGCTAATGTGAAAGATGAGAGAAATCGCAAATGAGCCTAAGTAAATGTTACCAAAACGTACTCATCTATTAGAGTGTAAAACTAATGCACTCTAAGCTATTATGTCCTCATGCTAGAAGCCACCTTCTATGATGTATGAGTTGAATGTAATGGAACTTTATACTGAGCACCGATAGGCAAGTATGAGTGGTGATGCCTTCTTCAGGAAGGGTGGAGGTTCACGTAACTCTCACAAGAGGAGATTTTCATGCATGCCAAGCATGGGTTTCATTATATCTCCTAGTCTTTGAACCTATACTGCCAATATAGGGATCTAGATGGGTTCAACTCCCTATATATTCTAGCATGTTCAAGTCACTTTGGCCGGTGATTACACCTCTTTTCGGTGTAGTGCAGACATTGGATTTCATGATGCTCACATGATCTATGTTTGTTAAGTTTAAAGTTCCCCAAAAAAAAGAATAAGGCCAGCCTAAATGATGCACATAACGAAATGAGAGATAACAAAGGTTTTAGGATAGTATAATAAAGAGGTAAGCTAGACTTATGTAATGACAATAGGTTGTTCTTGATCATTGAACAGCGAACTCGATGAGAGTCTTATACTACATCCTAGGTATGGCTAGTGGCTGCACTAGTATATGAATAAATGAAGATGAAGTACGTATGAATGAATGAAGCAGATTTGTATTTTTTTAAGAAGGTTCCCTAGTTGAGGTCGCATATGTAGAGCCCTCGTTTTTGGAAGTCCTAATGTAAATTCCATGATTCCAAGGTCTCATTGATGTGTGTAATATGTTATGTGCTATTTGAAAAATGATAAGTATGATGATGCATGTTACTCTCATTGCATGACTTTCCTAATCCGAAATTGGCAAGTCTACTGAATTGACTCTTCATAATTAATATCGTAAGCAAAGAGCTCTTCTTATTCATGCATGTCCTTGGTGTGTGCTTTCGTATAGCAGTAATTAGTACAAGTGTGTACTGATCCCATAAAACTCTACATTCTTAGGTGCAGGCACAGGTGGACGTTTGGACTTACAGGTCGATGCTGAACCTATCCAGACGTGGAGAATATATCCGGAATCGGTAGGCCATTATGCTTTCGAGGACACTTTCCCATTATATTCTATCTTAGATATAGGTTTCTGTTATTGGAGTATGTTCCACTAGCATTTCTTTCTCCTCTTATTTTAGAAATTGTGTTGGTGCCACTTTAGCAAGTATACGCTTAATGCAGTACGGAACTACTTCTTTCATTTGATGATCTAATATTAGATGGTAAATTGTGAACGTTTATGAGTTTTAGTAGAATGTCTTATATGAATGTTAAGTAACAAAAATTTCAAATTTTCAGCAAAAATTAACCTAGATAAAGTAACGATGACGTATGTAGGTTTGTCTGAGACCTCTAAGAGGTTAACGACGCCGGTATCGTCTGGGGTATAGACTTTGGTCGTGACTACACTCACAAGATATGTCAATTGTACTAAAGCTAGAATAATAAAGTGTAGCATCCTCGAACTCAAAAGGACCTACCAAAGTCTGCAGATCGCTAATGCAAACTTCTTCGTCAGATCTTCAATCTTCTCTAGAATCTGTACCTATAAAAATAATATGGGGTTAGTACACACTTGTAGTAAGTATGGGTGTAGGCACAGAAACACCTAAGGACTATGTTTGATCAAAGAAAGCTCTTCCTAAAGAAACATGTTGTTTATGTGATGTTAAGTCACTTTACTTTCTAAAATGGTTATTTCTGATTCATGCTTTGAATATGACATGTTTTCATGCAATTACGACATACGAATCATTTTATATATGAACATAAGATTTTGTAATCATGAACATAATTTTAGAACAACTTAAACATAATCTTCCCTTTGCCTTAGTTTATTTTTCAGTCTTTTTCTTCTTTTTGTTGTGTAGTTCAATGATCTCCTTTGATCTTATGTTTTACTTACAAGTGCAATGATTCATTGAAGTACCATACCTACAATGAATCGAGTAAGTAATCTAAATCACTAAGGTAATGATTTGGCTACGTTACATACAAGTTTTATTTTACTTTATCATTAAGTCGGGCATGAATTTCTTTATAAGCCAATCTTTATTGGCTATGCCCATAAATTGGTTGTTAAACTAATATATGAATTTTTGAGGCATAATTCATACTCCAATGTTAAGACTTCATGCTTATCAACCGCTGGTGATTGACAATCTTAAGTTCTTACTTATTTAGCGCACTTTGAACTTATGTTTATACTTCTTTGATATGTTGTTCACTGTAAATATGCTACTTAATATTTTTACATACTTTATTTAAAGAATTCTTTAGCATTAACGCAAGTAGATCATGCGATCTAACATGAAATCTAGTGTCTCCCCCACACCGAAAAGGGGTGGTTCACCGGTTAAGGCGAACCAAGTCCAATGTTAACCCTTTATCGAAAACGGGGGTTCACTAACTATAGTGAAACCAAATCAGTGTCTTTGCCACACCGAAAAGAGTGGTTCACGTTGAAGTTAACTGAATACATTCCTAAGCTATAGCCGACATATATCATGTGAGATAAACGTGAAATCCGGTGTCTTCCCCACACCGAAAAGAGGTGTAATGAAAGGGAAAATTGAAACAGAACTACCTTGCAATTTTAGGTGGAGGTATCCACTAGCTAGTTCCCCTATGCTGACAAACATAGTTTGAAAACTAGGAGACACACGGAGACCGTGGTCAACCTGGTTAGTGATCTCTTCTCATGAGGCTTACATGTGCTGGCACAAGCTCATTACTAGTCTATTGGTGGTAAGCTCAGATCTATTTTATTTTATTATCTCTTAGAGTTGAATCAAACAGTATGGAAGCTTTCTTCAAGTTATGAGGTTAACTTAACTCTATGGACGACTGGTCATCCCTTTCATTGGTTTATGAATTTGATCTTCAGCCTTATATTATCATTATAGTGCGTGTGATACCTGTTTCACGGACTCTAGCACCCTCTTAGGTGAGTATTTTTGACATAACCGATTAAGTGTAATTGAGACTTGTCTCACTTATTTTAACACTTTATATTAGGTCAATTTCATCACTTAATCTTTTTGTTATTTCATTACTCACCTTAACTTTTTCAAAGTTTATTTGTAGTTTTGTACAATTCTTTATGAAAGTTATAACGACTTAATCAATGACATTACGTTGATATGTTCGTGTGGAAAGAATTTGTTGGGACTTGACCATCGATTGACATACCATATTTTATGAGCTGTTGATGTAGAGATTGGTATGACATAACATGATTTTGAAGTAATATTGGACATAGTGTTGCTTGCCAATTTGTTGACATAAATCACAATTTCACTAGATACTTATCATAAGATTTCACTAGTCATGCCAATTAATTCATACATACATTATAATAATCTATCATGTTCAAGTTAACTTTAAACCTTTGATTAGCCTATGAAACAATTCAATGAATAACTTATGACAATTTCATCTTCTCGAACACATATAGGCATTATAACATTTAACTATCATGTAGGTAACATACTAAGTATGCGGATCTAACATGTAGGTTTCATTCAATATTATTATCACGAAAAAATACACATAATAATCAGTTAAAACCACATATAAATAACATGCTCGAAATTTACATCATACAAATTACAAGAATCGCTAATCGGGAGATCTAGGGATATGAACACGTGATTCATTGGGAACAACCCTAATTTTGATATTATTGATTTCAATAAATTTTTAAAGCTTCTTTTAGAAGAGAGAAAACCTATAACTTGTTGTTGAATTAAATCTACAAATATCACCTTTCTCTTTGCACGAAAACCTTGAAGAACTTGCTTGAAATCACCTAGGGTTTTTTAAGTTTTCTAACTGCTTTTCGATATTAGGGTTTCTGATGAATAAAGTTAGTGTATGTCTTTAGGAACTGAATGTTAACTAATTCAACTTAGATATATAACTTAACTAAAATATCTAATTTTCTTATCACCAAAATGACCCTCATAAATTGATTAGAATTAGAAGAACACTTAAATTAACCGAAATGTAGAAATTGCTTAGTGGTTGCGGTTTTGACCAATTAAATTAATTAAGTAACATAGGTTAATTCCTAAAGTACCCCTAAGTTTTTAGGACCATAACCAAACCTTTGGGCCCATCCTAGGTTAGGTACTAGGATATTTCTATGTTAGTTACTTGTCTTAATGTCACCCAGTTAGGCCTTAGGTTGTCGGGTCCCTTAGTTAGTTATTTTTGGTTTTTCCTAGGTTAGTTAGTTAGCTAGGTCAGTTAGATTGAATCTAGTACAGGTAAGGGAGCTGCGCCCCACGTTCGCATACCCGTATGCGCAACTTTCCCCAACCGCTCTAGCAGAATCGTTACCTTGTCTCTTGGTCGGTTGCAAATATGTTACGTGTACTTTCCTAACTAAATATTCTCGGAAGTTTCAATTCTAATGTTTACTTATTTTCCCAAGGATCCTTACTATGTTCTTGGGCACTACTCAATCTACATGATCATTTTAAGTGGTCTTGTTCTACGATACCTAGGCTTAACACTTGGATTCCTAGTAACTAATGAGTTAATTTGAGAATCAGTAATTTTAGCTTAGGGTCTTCATTGATAATACTATTCATAAACAATCTTGGATTAGATTTTAAATTCTTGTTTATACATAGGAATTGGCTAACACACTTAAGCCAATATTCTATAATATGCCCAATATTTCTTAATATTGGGCATTGTGATGCCTATGTACCCCACTATGCGTTCTTAGAAACATACTAGGCTCTTCAAAAGACATGTACATTTTTTGGAATGTTAAATTATCCCCTCCTTACGATCATTCTTCCTATAGAGATACTACACAACATTTGAATCAAAGAGGGTATTTTTGAAGAAAAAAACACGTTAACATACTTGACACTTTACTTTTTGTGAATATCTAATTCACCATTTACTCTGGATGATGCACATTACTCTAAGCTTATCAGAAGCTTCATATGTGAGATTGAGGAAACTCGTTCTCAATCTTTCATTAACTTAAAGCATACACACTCATGCAACACATGAATCATGCAAACACTATACAAAAACAGCAACATGAATGCAAGCATGAACTCATATAGTGCAAGTATAAAACACTAAGTTATGGCCCTAGAACACCAAAACTACCTAATGCACTAAAATTTAAGTCTCATTAACGAAATTGGACCAAGGAAGAGTATGTCTAATCTCAAGAACTTATTAAGTGAGGGCAACGACATCTCATAGCGGCCTCGGCCTCCCATGTTACTCCATCAACAAGGTGGTTCCTCCATAAAACCTTTACAGTGGGAACCTTCTTGTTCCTCAGTCGCTTGACTTGATGATCTAAAATTGCAACGGGAATCTCTTCCTAAGAGAGGTTCTCATCGACCCCTAACCCCTCGACAGGTAAAATGGACGCTGGATCGCCGAGAAACATCTTAACCATCAAAACATGAAACACTGGATGAACAGAATCCATGTAATTAGGTAACTTTAGTTCGTAAGCAACATTTCCTTCTTGTTGTAAGATCTCATAAGGACCTATATACCTCATACTCAACTTCCCTTTCTTACCAAACCTTATCACTCCTTTTATGTCACACATGTTATAATCCTTTAGTAACTCTAACCATCTTCTCTGACGAAGATTCAGTTCTCTCTGTATAAAAACATATAGTATACTTTTATAGTCAGTAAAATACATCAACATGTACACCATATAAGTAATGTCTCAAATGTGTCAACGCGAACACCGCATTAGCTAAATCAAGATCTTGAGTAGGGTAGTTCTTCTGGTGAATTTTTAATTTTCTTTATACATGTGCAATCACCTTGCCATTTTGTATAAGAACACATACAAAACCTACTCGCGAAGAATCACAATCCACCACCTACCCTTCACCACTTCTCGGCTATGTGAGAACTAGGGCCGAAGTGAGTTAGTATATGACTTGTACTAAGTATGGGTGTATGCACACATACACATAAGGCTATGCATGATCAAGGAAAGCTCTTCCCAAACAACATGCCATTTCTGGAAAGTGTAGTCACTAGACTTTCCTAATTCGTTAGTTGTATTTTAATGCATTAAAAGAACAAAACTCATTTTCCATGTGATTACAAGACATTAGAATCATCAGCATAATTTTTTAACAACTCGGGCGAAGATTTCAAAATATTTTCTACCCAACCCGAGAGCTCTTTCTTTGGGACTCAGTTTACTTTTCAGTCTTTTTCTTCTTGTTATTGTGTAGTTAAATAATTCGTTTGGTCTTATATTTTACATACAAGTTAAATGATTCATTGTAGTTCCATACCCACAATGAATCAAGTAAGTAATTCAAGAATAAAGGAATGATTTCACTATATTACAATGAGGCATTCATTATATTATGTATTCAATAGGTAGGAACACATCATAAGTCAGTCTCTATTGGATATGCCACATTTCATAATTTTCATATTATGGAAGTTATAATACAAATGTTGG
This sequence comes from Solanum pennellii, assembly GCF_001406875.1. Lineage (NCBI taxonomy): Eukaryota > Viridiplantae > Streptophyta > Magnoliopsida > Solanales > Solanaceae > Solanum > Solanum pennellii. The sequence continues at coordinate 21,530,157 of NC_028642.1, read as the reverse complement.
TATGTACATTTTACATCCATTTATTGGAATCATATAACAAGTCATTATAAGCCAATTTTTTTGGCTTTGCCATTATTTGCTGAAACTTCATTGGTATTAATATTGGCAATTGACATTCTTATGCTCTTACTTTCATAGCTCACTTTGAACATATGTTCCATCACCTTTGTTTTTTGATTTCGTAGAGACATCTTTGGACGTAAGATCATGCGAGCTAATATGAAATCTAGGGTTTTCTCCGCACTAAAAAAAGATGATTCACCGGTTAAAAAGAATCTAGATCATTTAAGATAATCATCAAATCCAGTGTCTGCCTCACCAAAAAGGGATGATTCCCGGCTAAAACAAATCCATCATAAGTGTTTACCCTACACCTAAAGGGGTGGCGCCCGGATTATAGTGAACCAAGAAAATTCTTTGAGCATTAACAAACGTAGATCATGTGATCTAAATATGAAATCCTCTGTCTTCCTCACACTGAAAGAGGTGATCTCACTGGCCAAGGTGAGAGCGAAACATACCGAGCTCTCTTAGGTGGAAACCACAGGCTAGTTCCTATGTTGGCTAGACATAGTTCGAAGATGAGGGACTTAAGGAGACTACTTATCCACCTCTGTGGAAGCCTCGTCTCATGATACTTACACGTGCAAGCACATGCTCATATCTAGTCTATCGATAATTTGCTCACTTTCCTTTTCTTCTTATGTTTTAGAGTTGACTCAAACATTATGGAAGCTTCCTTATAGGTTGAGATTTACTTAACTCTAATGATGACTTGTCATACTTTTGTTTACATTGGTGAAATGTTAATTGTCCTTACATAACATCTTCGGTTTTAATTAGACTTGTCTCACACGTTCTAACACCTTCATTCGTGAGTATTTTTAACATAGTAGCTTAGGTATCTCACTTTATTTAACACCTCATTCTATTCACTTTCTTAACTTAGACATATTTAGTTATTTTTTTACTCACGTTACTTGCTTACGTTCATAAAGTTGCTTCATATCATCATTTATGGACGATGAGCACTTCATTCAATTAGTTGCATATGTTCATAGTTCAATCTTTTAGGGCATGTTGGGAGTTGTCCCAATGAATGTCTTGCCCTTGGATATGGATTCATTGAATTAGTTTAGAAGTGCTTACGTTGTAATTTATTTATTTTGGCTACACAATATTGGCATATGATTAGTATTTTCTTAAACAATTGGGTATAGATTACATAGCCATCATTGTTGGCATAAGCCAATTTTCATGTTAAACATTCCAATGTTTTTATACATTATACATTAGCCAATCTTTTAGTTATTTAACATAATAATATAGCCAATTCCTTACAACTTATTTTAAAAAGTACTAGTAGCAAATTTATTGGCATAAGACAGTCAATTTATTCAAACGTGATTTCATGGAGTTTTTTTAAGCCAATCTTAGTTCATGACTTTAAGCATAACATTTTTGAACATCTTCGACAACATCATATTAACATTTGATTAATATAAAATCTTCATAAAGTCAAATTATCAATAAGTATGCATCAAGGTGTTACACATCAACACTAAAAACACTTTTTGACATAACTTAACAATACATTGTTCTTTAATTCACATAAGATACCCTTAGCATCATACGAATTACATTCATACTTCATTCGACATTTAACAATAAAGAACCCGACACATTAAGACCAGCCATAACCACATATCAACAACATAATAAATACCAATCTATACAACATATAAATCGTAACAAGGATACTAGAGAAAAGGAAAGTTCGATAAGAACTTTGGGAAAACAGCCCTAGTTTCGAGATATCATGGATTATGACGATTGAAAATTTTCTTGGATAAAAAATTCGATGATATAAGCCCTTAAATTAAATAGAATTTAATCTACAAAGACCACCATGAACGAAGACTTGGAGAAACTTGAAATCACCTAGAACGTCTATGAACTTTCTGCCTCTTTCATTCGTTCGTTTTAGCGTTGTGTTCTCTAAGTGTTTTGGTCGTGCCTTATAGGTTTACTAACTAATATTGACTCATTAAACTATGTCTTTATAAGTTAATTAAATTAATCAATTAAAAACTTACAAAAAAAACCCTCCTAGATTTACTAGAACTAGGAAAACACAACAATTAGTCAAATCTGAAAAGTTTTCTAAGAATTTAGTTTTAACCCTTTAAATTATTTAATTAAATGGATAATTTACTTAATAATTTTACCAAGGGTAATTACTAAACTTCCCCTAAATCATTGGAACTATAATTAACCCTTTTGGACCATCCTAGGTTAAATACTAGGATGTTTCTTGAGTTGTACTAGGTAAGTTTAAGAATTTTTTGGTTTGAACCCTTTAATATAATTAATTAAATGTCTAATTTATTTAATTAAGTGAACTAGGGTAATTACTAAAGTACCCTTAATTCTTATTGACCATAACTAACCCTTTGGACAATCCTAGTTGAGGTACTAGGTTGTCTTTTTCTTGTCTTAATCAAAATCTGAAAATTGCTTTGTGATTTTTGTTTTGCCTTTTAAATTGATCAATTAAGCAGATAAATTAATTAACTATAACACCTGGGGTAATTACAAAAGTATTCCTAAGTTGTTATGAACATAAACAACCCTTTAACCATCCTAGCTTAGATACTAGGTTGTCTTTTTCTTTATGTTAACCGAAATCTGGAAATTACTTTGTGATTTCGGTTTTGTCTTTTTAAATTAATTAATTAAGCTACTAAATATATTAAGTAAGTAACCTAGGGTAGTTATAAATGTATCCCTATGATGTTAGTACCATAACCAACATTTGAAATCATCCGAGGTTACGTATTAGGTTGTCTCTTTAAGTTGTTACTAGGTTGGTGTCACCCCGTTGAGTCTTAGGTTGTCAGGTGCACTAATTAGTTTATTTCGGTTGGTCATAGGTTAGTTAGATAGTTAGGGAAATTATTTAGAGTCTATATTTTTTTAGGAATTTAGAACCCACATGGAGGGACGCTTGCAAACGCCTGCCCACTAACAATTCTAACCGAATTCGGTTAGGGTCGTCCTCTCTTTTGTCCTCTTCATCACATATCTCTCACATGTGCTTTCTCATGTGTTGGTTGCAGTTTCCTAACTAATTATTCCTGATGGTTCATTTTGAATGTTTACTTATTGTCCCAAGGACCCTCACCATGTCATTGAGCACTACTTAATCTACATGATTATTTTAAATGATCATGTGCTATGTTACCTAGGCCTGACACTTGTTAGAAAATTAGCCACCCTTTAAGCCAGTATTATCTAATATTCCCAATTTTTTGCTTATTTGTGTATTATATACTAATTGGCTAATACCCCTTAGCCAAATTTTTATACTATGCCCAATATTTCTCAATATTGGGCATTCGGATGCCTATATACCCCAAATACACATTCTTAAAGACCTATGGGCTCTTCTCTACACATGAAATATTTAGGAATGTTACATTATCCCCCCTTAGGAACATTCAGTCCCGAATGAAACTACACATCATTTTTAAAATATAGAGGTTGATTTTCGAAAACACTTTAACATGCTTGAAACTTTACTCTCTATGTAATTAATATTCACACTTACTCTGGATGATGCATATTACTCAAGGTTATCTAAAGCTTAATAGTTGAGATTAAGGAACTTCCTTCTAAATCACACATAACTTAATGCACATCAAAACTCATGCAACACAAAAATCATGTCTATGCTACATCAAAACAGCAACATGAATCCAAGCATGAAATCATTTTAACTCATATAGTGCAAGTGTAAGACACACAGTTATGGGCTAGAAAATAAAAACTGCCTAATGCACTAAGATTTAGAGTTCCATTAATGAAATCAGACTAAGGAATAGTATATCTATTCTTAAGAACTGAATATGTGAGGGTAACGAGATCTCATATCGGCCTCGGTCTCCCATGTTGCTCCCCCCAAAAAGGTGGTTCCTCCATAAAACCATTATGGTAGAAACCTCGTTTTTCTTCAACCATTTCACCTGGAGATTTAAAATTTTAATGGAAACCTCTTCGTAAGAAAGGTTTCCCATCTGCTACTAATGCCTTGTATAACTTTTTGCTGGCTTTAAGATTACAAACTATTTGGCCTGTTGGATTTGAACCACGCCATTCCTATTTCAACGACCTCATTTTGAAACTGAAACGTTAATACCCTGTTTCGACAACGTATGGTAGCATAACACTTAAGGAGCCAATTCATAACAAAAATTTCATCAAGGTCAAGCATGATCAATTCTATTAAGTCAAAATAGGTGACTTTATCATGAATAGTTATTGGAGAGTCTCTATATACTATTTCAGCTCTAATGTTTTCTCCTCTTGCAAAAACTAGAACTTGAGTCTGCAGTCTTAGACCACTCGTCCATCCTGAACAATATCTTGTACAATACCTAAGCCACATCCTTGAGGTGGTATGCACCTAAGCTCCGCCTTCTCCTCTTCATTAGAACCCATAGCAGGCATTAGAACCTACCATGTACTAACCTTCATGCAAACAACCACACTTACCGCACACTCCAGAAGCTAGGGCTTGAGGAGGAACTTGGTTTCCCCCAACAGCTGCTTCTCCAAATCTCCCGCCTGTGTGTCATATTTTGTTCATGCACACAAAAGAAGGAAATTACATTCTAGAATGGCACAAAATGTCACAGACCGGCATCGTTGACCTCTCAAATGTCGCAGACAAGACTCTTCTCGCATTCATCACATTATTCTTGTTAAATTTGGAAAAAAATTAAATTTTTTTAAACGTATGAAGCATACATAGACATCATATAATTTTTAACTAGTTACATCATATGCTAAGCTCAAAGTAAAGAAATAACCATCTATCATAAAGAATTAATTCAAAGGGTGAATCAATTTATCATAAATAAGTTTGGCAAACACAACCTTATTACAAAAGCTTCAAAAAGAAAATATCTGAAAGAAATGCTAGGGACAACATCCACTACTTAGTTAGGAAATTACTACCAACCCATGTGCAAGCACATGAGCAAAGTTTCACGACCCGCATTCTGCAATCCGATTCGCGACCGGCGTCGTTGATCTCACAGAGGTTCTAGACAAGCCTCTTCTTGAATTAACCACATTTATCTAGTTAATTTGCGGAAAATTTAAATCTTTTAAAATGTATGAAGAATGCATAGACTTCATATAATTATTAACTAGTTACATCATATGCTAAGATTAGAGTAAAGAAACAACCATCTATCATAAAGAATCAATTCAAAGAGAGAATCAGTATATCATAAATAAGATTGCCAAACAAGGCCTTATTATAAAAGATTTGAAAAGAAAGTATCCAAAATAAACGCTAGGGACAACGTCCACTAGATATGTCTACTATAGGCTACACTAAAACTCTAGCATCCTCGAAATCAGGAGGGCCTACCAAATAGTCTGGAGAACGTTGATGTCCAAACCGCTACAATGAGTCTTTAATCTGCTCTCTGACCTGCACCTATAAAAATAGTAAATTGCATAGGGTTAGTAGAACACTTTTACTACGTATGGATGTATGCACACATACAAATATGTCGATGCATGATCAAGGAAAGCTCCTTCGAAAAAACATGCCATTTCTGGAAAGTGTAGTCACTAGACTTTCCTAAATCGTTAGTTGTAAATTATGGTATGAATATGATGTATTGTAATGAATTCGAAGCATACAACTCGTTTTCTATGTGATTACAAGACATTAGTTTATTTTTTTGTCTTTTTCTTCTTCTTGTTCTATAGTTCAACAATTTCTTTTATCCTATGTTTTACTGACAAGTGCAATGATTCATTGTAGTACCATAACAAAAATGAATCAAGTATGTACTCCAAGGACTAAGAAATGATTTTACTATCCTTACAATGACTCATTCATTACATTATATATTCATTAACACTTCATAAGCCAGTCTCTAGTGGCAATGACACTTTTTTCATCATTTCCATATGAGGGAACTTTTATCATTTGATTTTCTAATATGTTTATACTCCCCTTTATTGGCATCATATAAGAAGTCATTATAAACCAATTTTATTTGGATCTACCCATTATTTGTTAAAACTTCAATGTTATTGATGTTGGAAATTGACATTCTTAATCTCTTACTTTCATAGCTCTCTTCGAATATATGTTCCATCACCTTTGTTTCTTGCTTTCTTAGAGACATCTTTGGAAGTAAGATCATGCACGCTAATATGAAATCAGTGTCTTCCCCACACCGAAAAGAGGTGATTCACTGTTTAAAATGAATCTAGATAATGTGAGTTACTCATGAAATCCAATGTATGCCCCACACCACAAACGGATGATTCCTGGTGTCTCAAGTGTTTACCCATCACCGAAAGGGGTGGCTCACGGCAATAGTGAACCAAGAACATTCTTTTGAGCATTAGATGACATGGATCATGTGATATAAACATGAAAACTGGTGTCTTCCCTATACAAAAATGAGGTGATCTCATTGGCCAAGGTAAGATCGAAACATACCTAGTTCTCGTAGGTGTAAACCATAGGCTAGTTCCTATGTTGGCTATACATAGTTCAAAGACTAGAGACATAAGAAGACTACTTATCCACCTCGTCGGTAGCCTAGTCTCATGAGACTTATACGTGCAAGCACATTCTCATAACTAGTCTATCGGTGCTTTGATCACTTTCATTATCTTCTTATCTTTTAGAGTTTACTCAAATTTTAAGTAAGCTTTATTCTAGATTGAGATATACTTACTCTATAGATGATATGTCATCCTTTTCTTTACATTGATGAAATATTAATTGTCTTACATAACATCTTTGGTGTTAATGAGACTGGTCTAACATGTTCTAACATATTCATTCGTCAGTATTTTTAACATAGTAGCTTAGGTGTAAGTGAGGCTTATCTAATGTCATTTAACACTTCATTTTGGTCACTTTCTTAACATAGACATCTTTAGTTATGTTATTACTCACGTTACTTGAAGCTTCATATCATCTTTTATGGACAATGAGCATTTCATTAAATGAGGTTAACATGAGATTCATGGTATTACATTCCCAACATGCTCTAAACAAATGAACTATGAACATATGAAACTCATTGAATGAAATGCTCATCGTCCATAAAAGATGATATGAATCTTCAAGTAACGTTAGTATTAACCTAATTAAATATGGCTAGGATAACAAAGTTACCAGAATGAGGTGTTAATAAAAGGGAGACAAGCCTCATGTAGACCTAAGTGAATATGTTAAAAATACTCACGAATGAACGTGTTAGAACGTGTGAGACCAGTCTCATTAACACCAAACATGTTATATAAGGACAATTCACATTTTATCAATGTAAATAAAAGGATGATAAGTCCTCAAAAGAGTAAGTAAATCTCCATCTAGAAGCAAGCATTCATAATATTTGAGTAAACTCTTAAAGATAAGAAGATAATGAAAGTGAGCAAAGCACATATAGACTAGTTATGAGCATGCGTTTGCACGTGTAAGCCTCATGAGAAGAGGCTACCACCGAGGTGTATGTGTAGTCTCCTTACGCCCCTAGTCTTCAAACTATGTCTAGCCAACATAGAAACTAGCCTGCGGTTTCCACCTAAGAGAGTTAGGTATGTTTCGATCTAACCTTAAACAATGAGATCACATCTTTTCGTTGTAGGGTAGACACTGGATTTCATGTTTAGATTGTATGATCTATGTTTCTTAATGCTAAAAAAAGATGTTCTAGGTTCACTATAGTCGTGAGCTACTCCTTTTCGGTGTGGAATAAACACTTTATACGGATTTGCCTTAGCCGGGAATCACCCCTTTTGAGTGTAGGGCAAGAACTGGATTTCATAAGGAGAGAACATGATCTAGACTCATTTTAATCAGTGAATCAACTCTTTTCGGTGTGGGAAAGACACTGGATTTTATGTTAGCTTGCATCATCTTACTCCTAAAGATGTCTCTAAGAAAGAAAGAAAGGAAGAATGATGATAGACCGTATCTTCAAAGTGAGCTATGAATATAAGAACTTAAGAATGTCAAATGCCAATATGATTACCAATGATGTTTCAGCAAATAATGAGCAAAGCCAAATAAAATTGGCTTAAAATGATTTCTTATATGATTCCGATAAAGGGGAGTCGAAAAGTAATAGCAAATCAAAGCTTGATAACTTCCCGAATATAAAAATGATTAAATAAGTGGCATAGCCAATAGAGACTTGCTTATGAAGTGTTCATGGATACATAATGTAATGAAGGACTCATTGTAAGGATAGTGAAATCGTTCTTTAGTCCTAGGATAACTTACTTGATTCATTATGGGTATGGTACTACAATGAATCATTGCAATTGAAAGTAAAACATAGGACCAAATGAGTAATTGAACTACATAACAAGAAGAACAAAAAGACTGAAAAAGAAACCAAGTGTCAGGAATAGAGATCTTGGGTTAGGGGACACTAAAATTTCAAATCTTTGCCCGAGTTGTTCTACAAATATGGTGATGATTCTAATGTCTTGTAATCACATAGAAAATGAGTTGTGTGTTTTTAATTCATTAAAATGCATTATGTTCATACCACAATTCACAACTAATGAATTAGGAAGTCTAGTGACTATACTTTAAAAAAATGGCATACTGTTTAAGAAGAGGTTTCCTTGATCATACATAGTCGTATGTGTATGTGTGAATACATCTATACTTTGTACAATTGTTGTACTAACCCTATTCAATTTACTATTTTTAAAGGTGCAGGTCAAAGGGCAGATTGAAGATTCATTTCAGCGGTTTGGACATAAGCGTTCTCCTGACCATTTTGTAGGTCTGTTGATTTCGAGGATGCTACAGTTTTAGTATATACTATTAGTAGACATAGCTATTAGATGTTGTCCCTAGCGTTTCTTTCAGATACTTTCTTTTCGATGTTTTTGTAATAAGGTCGTGTTTGGCAAACTTATTATGATATACTTATTCTCCCTTTGAATTGATTTTTTATGATAGATGGTTGTTTCTTTACTTTGAGCTTAGTATATCATGTAAATATTCAATAATTTTATGAAGTCTATGTATACTTAATATGATTAAAAAGTTTTAAATTTTCCGCAAATTTAACTAGATGAATGTGATGAATGCAACAAGAGGCTTGTCTACGACCTCTGAGAGGTCAACGATGCCGGTTTCGATTCAGATTACAGAATCCGGGTCATGAGAACATTATAATCATGGTGTGAGTGAGCCTTGTCTCACGGACTCTTGCACCCTCTTATGTGAGTATTTTTTGACATAATCGATTAAGTGTAATTGAGACTTGTCTCAATTCTTTTAAGATTCTATATTAGGTCAATTTCATAACTTAAGCTTTTAGTTATTTCATTACTCATCTTAACTTGTTCAACGTTTATTGGTAGTTTTGTACAATTCTTTATGAAAGTTACAAGTACTTATTAAATGTTATTACGTTCACAAGTCCGTGTGGATAGAGTATGTTGGGACTTGTCCCATTGATTGGCATACACTATGTTATGAGTTCATTGATTTAGAGATTGGTATGACTTTACATGATTTTGAAGTAATATGATTCGACATTGTTTTTCTAGCAAATTTTTTTGAATAAAACACAATTTCACTAGATACTTGTCGTAACATTATAACTAGCCATGCCAATTACTTCATAAATACATTATAATATTCTATAATGTTAAACAAGCCAACTTTTTACCTTTGATTAGCCTATGAAATAATTCAGTGAACAAATTATAACAATTTCATCTTCTCGAACACAAGTAGGCAATATAACATTTAACATTCACGTGGAAAACATCCTAAGTATAAATATCTAACATATATGTTTCATTCAATATTATGATCACTGAAACATACACATAATAATAAGTTAACACCACATACAAACAACATGCTCGAAATTTACATCATACAAATTACAAGAATCGCTAATTGGGAGAACTAGGGATATGAACACGCGATTCATTGGGAACAACCCTAGTTTCGATATTATTCATTTAAAAAGGTTTGAAAATACTCTTAGTGAAAGAATTTTAGGAGATAAAACCCATAACTTACTATAGAATTAAATCTACAAAGATCACCTTGCACTTCGCACGATAACCTTGAAGAAGTTGCTCGAAATTGCCTAGGCTTTCTTACGATTTCTCACTTCTTTTCGGTCTTAGGGTTTATGATGAATAACCTGAGTTTAAATCTTTAGGAACTGAATGTTAACTAATTCAATTTAGACTATATAACTTAACTAAAATAACTAAATTAGCTAATTACCAATACGCCTTCCTGAATTAACTAGAATTAGAAGAACACTTTACTTAACCAAAATCTTGAAATTGCTTAGTGGTTTCGGTTTTTAAATATTTAAATTAATTAATGAAGTAATCTAGGGTAATTCCTAAAGTACCCGTATGTTTTTATGCCCATAAACAATCCTTTGGACCATCCTAGGTTAGGTACTAGGATATTTCTTAGTTAGTTACTTGTCTTAATGTCACTCAGTTAGGTCTTAGGTTGTCGGGTCCCTTAGTTATTTTCTGTTTATCCTAGATTAGTTAGTTAGCTAGGTCAGTTAGTTAGGGTGTAGGACCGGTTAGGGAGCTTGGCCCCACGTGTGCTAACCCGGACGCGCGCCTGTCTCCAACATCTCTAACAAAATTTGCTTGCCTATCTCTTTGTCGGTTACACATGTGATTGCAGATGTGTTGCGTGTACTTTCCTTACTAACTATTCTTGAAGGTTCATTTCGAATGTTTACTTTCTGTCGAAGGGATCCTCACTATGTCCTTTGACACTGATTAATCTACATGATCATTTTAAGTGGTCATGTGTTATCGTACATAGGCTTGACACTTTGATGCCAAGTAGTATTGTGTTAAGTTGAGAATCATAATTTTAGCTTAGGGTCTTCATTGCAGGTACAATTCTTAAACAAGCTTAGATTATATGATAAATACTTGTGTTTACAAAGAAATTGGCTAACACCCTTAGGCCAATTTTATAAAATATGTCCAATATTTCTCAATTTTGGGCATTGGGATGCCTATGTACCACAATACACACTCTTAATAACATACTAGGCTCTTCACTAGATATGTAAATCACCTCGAGTGTTACATTTAAGTGGAGTATCTTTAGGGTAATTCTTGGGACGACGATATATTGATATTAGGTCAGTTTTAGACCACTTTCTACATGTCCCAAAGCAGATCAAATCAAAATTTCATTCTCTCTAAAGAAACACTCTGTTCTCCAAACTCCATTGATGAACAAGAAAAGCTTAAGGAAGATACGAAGTTGTCAAAGTTTCCAATAAGATATTGTGGATTCTTCATCTATAAGGTATGGGTTTTGCACTCTTGATATTTCTTTCCCCAAGAGGTCTTTTAAAGATATGTTTTGAAGAACTTCAAATACTAGAGTTTTAACTCTACAAAAAATATCTTCTTCTTAACCCTAGATTTATGATTTTCAATTAAAAGTAAATGTTTTCTATGTTCAATTTCACACGAATTGTTGAGTGAAGGATTGATAATGTATGAATGTCATGTGATATATGATCTTTCTCTATGTGATGGTTTCGAATGGTTGTTTGTAGTGTTTTATAATGTTAAAACGTTAAGGTTAGAATTTAAAGTTTGAATGAACCCTTTAATGACCTGTTTACCTTCTCCTATGTTATGTATTGATCTTGTAAATGATTTTACGAGTTGTTCTTTATTATGTCATTTAGTATTTCACATGTATGATTGTGAATATTGCATGATTAATATGATTCTTAGAAATTAAAGGTAAGTCTTCTAAAATTGTGATTCTCTAAGATTATTTCTTTAGATGTTTGTGTAATCCTATAAGTTGTGATGATATGTCATGAAAAGTATGTATTATGTTGCTATGTGAATATGCGGGTTATGAACATGTAAATTGTGAGATCATGATAAGAACAAGAATATGCAAGTATATGATAGTCCCTTCTATGCTTTACACAAGGGGATTATATTATGTTAATCTCACATAAGAAAGGTTACGATGAAAAGTCATTTCTCATCTAATCTAAAAGAGCTCATGATCATGATATAAAGGGAGATAATCTCCTATGACGTATGATAAATTTATTATAAAAGAAAACATAAAGGTTATTTCACGAAAGGGACTTAAGTTAAGCATCAATGAACTAGAAATGGAAAGTGTCCCCTCCCTAGCGGGAAGGTAGGTTCACAATGATTCTCATGAGATTGAGGATGCCATGTAATGTGGAACTATGGTTATCTAATAAATCTCCTATTTCTTGAACTATGTTGCCACCATAGGGTACTAGATAGTGGATCCACCAAGAAATCTATGTCATATAGGTTCTACTTTGCCGGTAGACGACCTTTTTTCGGTGTGGATTTTCATGACACCGGTTTCCTTTGTTTATCTCACATGGTCTATGTCGGTTAATGCCTATGTTCCCTCTTGTAAGACGAAAGACAAGTAAACTAACGTTTACTAGTGTGGCTTGAGGGGTTGGCTTAGTATAGGTAGTGGTATAGGATGCTATCTAGACATTGCACAAGTTGATTCTAAGAGAAGTCCTAGGAGATTGTTCTTAAGTAATATGATGATATCAGAGATATATGTTTATGATACATGATGTTACTCATATATGAATTCTATTGATTATGTTAAATACGCTATTTGGTTACATTGCTATATGAAATTATGACTAATTATGTTACAAGTTATATGAAGCAAAGCTTTACTTATGGTCTCCTATATTATCTACTTGGTGGTGTGGGGTTATGGGGCTTCACAGAAATTTTGCGCTTGTAGGTTGGGGATGGGATCATTGGTAAGTGTTTTGTATGTTGAGTTATGTGATTGATTGAATATGAAAAGTTAAAATTACTATGATAATACGTCTTTAATTATGATCATGTTTTATGTCAACGAAATCCTTTACTTGTATAGGTTATGTGCATTGAAGACTTTTATATGACTTAGCATGTCTTCTAATGAAACGATAGATGATCATTTTTCATGCATGTCCATAAGTTTTATGTGCATATACCCATACTTAGCACTTGTGGCATACTAACTCCATTACTTTATAATACTAAAACTGTAGGTTCCGGCCATTGATGTTTAAGGAGGTTGATTTGACGAAGCTTGGAACTCTTTCTCCAAGACATGGTAGGTCCTCATGTTCAGGATGCAATCATTTATATTCTAGCCTACGAAGACTTAGATGTTTTTGAATACGTTATATCTATTAATTTCTTTTGATACTTTTTTATTAAGGCCTATATGACATTTACAATTATTGGCTAAGTCTATATTTGCACTCTTAGATGGTTTCTATATACATGAGATAGTTTTAGAATGTCGTATATCTTTATGAATCTTAACTATAAAGTCTATGTACTTTATTAAGTATATTTAAAAAATTTAATTTTCTGCAAAATTTTACTATATATTTATGATTAAAGATAAAAAGTGGCTTATTTGCGACCTCTGAAAGGTTAACGACGCCGTTTTAATCTGTGGTCTACGATACGGGTGTGAAAAAATTTGTAGTAGAGCATAAGGTTAAATATCCTTACAATCAATATCTCACTAAACAACGTTACCTATTGTGTTGTTCATGGTTGTGAACCGCGCCTTAATTATGGATGAGAGGCTATGTGATGATTAGGAAACATCTCTTTTCTTGATACTCCTATGTCATTCCTTTAGAGCTTTGACACTATGTGTATTTTAGCATCTAACCCCTTTCTAGTATCGGGAATCCCCGAAGAGGTTGAAAAAGAATTTCGCGCAGCCATGCTTCACAATAATATGGATATTTCTAGGTTAATGGTTCATGCTAAACAAGTTGAGGAAAGTCGTCGAAGGAAGAGGAATAGGGAAGCTAAGAGGGCAAAGTCGTTTGAGAGTTGTTCTTCTCATAGTAGGTTTGATGTGCAAGACAAGTCTAAGTTTAAGAAAAGTTTTTCAAATCAGGTTTTCTTCTAGTTTCTCCGAGAATCAAAATGATATAGGTTCTAATCCTAATCCTCATCAGGGAAGAAATGTTTGTTACACCGAAAGAGAGACCAACTTGTCGTATATGTAGTAGGAACGTGTCGTTGACTGTCTTGTTAGGACTAATAGTTTCCATAGTTTTGGACAAGGTGGCCATATGGTGAAATATTGTCCTAATGTGAGACGTCAAGGTAAAGGCAATAGCCAAGTTCAACCAAGTGGTCCTAGTTCTGTAGCTCCAAAAAGGAACCGTTTCTATGCACTTAAGGCTAGGGGTGAAAAAGAAATCTTTCGCGATGTTATGACAGGTATGTTAAAAGTTTTCTTTGTTAATGTTTATGCTTTGCTCGACCTAGGTGCTACTCTTTCTTTCACTACACCTTTGGTAGCTAGGAAGTTTGATGTATTTCCGGATATTTTGATTGAACCTATTCTAGAGTGGAAGGGGAAAAAGTCTATGCCAAGGAGTAAAATTATTTCGTGTTTAAAGGCTTGTAAGATTATAGCCAAGGGTTGTATATACCATGTGGTGAGGATAAAAGAGGTTTTTCAAACGTATTGAATCCAAGAAAACCAAAACTAGGGTTGTTCCTAAAGAAATCACCAGATGTTAATTTCCCGTTCTCAATGAAATCATCAAACTAAGTAAGCAAAGCATGAGAATGTTGAATCCTCAATGTTTGATAAGAATAATGTTTTAAAAGTTATTGGTTTACGCCAATATTGGAGTATGAATATATGCCCCAAGAACTATATATTATGCAAATAATGAAAGAATGGGCATAGCCAATAAAGATTGGCTTATAAACAATTCATGCTCAATTTAACAAGAATGGAAATTTAACATGTTTCTAAATAGATGCATGTTTTGGTAAAAGATGGTACCAACTAGAGTTTTATGAGGATGTTCTCATATTCTATTCTCACATATATGTGAAACCTTAATGCATATGTTTTATTGAGATTTTGTTGTTATCTTGAGAAGTTTGATAGAATGGTAACTCTTTCATGCATTTTGAGCTCATAATAATGTTGAGAAGGAAGTTCCTCACTATGTGTTATTAATATGTAGCAATTATATGATTGTGCGTCATGAATTAAGTGTTAAGTGTAATGATATGATACGTGTTGGTCGTGCTGCTAGTATTTAGTCCTTTTCGTACCCTCCAAGTGTTTTTAGTGTCATTCGGGGACGAATGTTCCTAAAAATGAATATTCTATGTAATGCTTAATTTGTCTAGAATGCCTACGATTAGACCAGGTTCACACAGATTGATGCGCGTAGAACCACACCTTTGAACCCTTAGTAAAGCAAAGCCAACTAACTTGGGGAGTTAATTGAGCTACAAAAGGTTGGTTCAACCATGTAGGGCTCTCGAATACGAAGATTTAATTGAATGAGTCATTACAAGACTTAAAAAGGGAAAATCTTAGGTTTGGAATTCTAGGGGTAAAATGGTGTTTTTCCAGGCTAAGGGTAGTATCATAATTACCCTATATATATTAATTATTTAATTAATAAGATGGTAGGGCATTTTGAGGAGAGAGGGCCGAAAATTGGCTTCTGAAGTGAAGTCTTGCTCAACCCGGGTTCGAACATAGGTGGAAGCATTGACTTAAAATAATTTTAATTTATTTTGGTAAATTAATGTAATTAATTTATATTTATTATTTATTAGGTGATTTAAAATAAACGGAAATTAGTTTTTTAATAATTAAAGAAAAACCTTAGCTCACTAAGTCCTAAACGAGACTCCTAATCCTAAGAAAACTTTTTTCTCCCTCGCTCATCTCTCTCTCTCATGTCTCTATCACTCTCACTCACAATTCTCTATGCCAAATAACTTCAAGAAACAGTAGGTAAACCAAATTTATTCACACTCGGAGAACTCACAAAGAAATTATAGGAAAACAAACGAAATCAATCACATAGGCAAAGAAAAGTTTCTCTGTCGAGTTGGTGTTGACTTTGAAGGAATTCGAACGTGATCTTGGTTGATGTTTTTGGGCAACAATTAGAGGGTTTAACTTCAAAAAGGTATGGGTTGTATTATCTCTTTGTCGCCTTCCCAAGAGAACCCTAAGGTTCAGACGAATCTATTCCGAAAACTATGGTCTACCCTATTGCATGTCCCTTCACTTGCTCCCATTGAATCATAGGTTGGTTATGTTTGCTCGTAGAAAACTAGGGATGAAACTTTTTTTTGTGATGTTTATGTGTTTATATGTATGTTCGTAATTATGTGACTTATGTTGATGTTTTCAAAAATTATGTGTACGTGTGTATGAAATTTTAACCGTATCTATATAGCTTGGGTTAAGGCTTTGAAAAATTGATGTTGTGGTTGTATTTCATTTACAACTGATCATGTAATTCGTGATGTTCATATGAGTTGAAATGTGCCAGATTTGAGTGATAATCTCTTGGCTAAACGAATCCATGTAAAACGCACCTAAGAACGTATTAAATAATCTACAAATTACCCTATGAAATTACTTATAAATGTAGAAGAAAGTAGGACGCAAATGTGATTAAATTTCCAGCAAGTTGATGGTTTAATTTCGGCTAATGTTGAAGTTTAGGGGATTTTGAAAATAATGTTTAAAATATGTGAGGTCAGTTGGGATTGAAACCAAGAACTCACTATAAGAATGATACGAATAAAAGAAAAAGAAATGTGAGGCGTGGGAATCGAACACACGACCTCTATGCAGTGAAGGAGAGTTAAGAAAATGAGAGAAAAGAGATGTGAGGCGTGGGATTCGAACCCACGACCTCCTAGGAAGATTCAAGGAGAAAATTAAATGAAATTAAAGACAAAGGAGAGAAATTAAAAGTAATGAAAATAAACAAAAAATGAGGTTGTGGGGGTTCGGTCCCACATCCTTTTAATTCTATTAAGTGAAAAATTAAGAGACAAATTAAGGGGAAAATAAAATGAAGGAATTGGGGCTTGAATTTGGGTCACCAAGCCCTATGGATCTAAAAAAGTATATGAAAAAGTGTAAGTGCTGTCCAAGGGATTTGAAACTGGGTTCCCTTACCCAAATTTCTTGTTGATACATAAGTCATACGTGAGTTGAATATTCAAGAATAAGTCTGCCTACTTAGATCGAAATCGAGATCTTGGCATATATACAAGATGCATAAGTCTTGTACCACATAATCTTAGGAAGATGCAAATCACTTAAATAAACTATGAATGAAGCCTCATGTCTTTTATGTATAGACCCATAACTCTTCATACGTCTATAAATAAGTTAACCTAAGATGAGATCAATGAAATGAACGAAGAAATGATGAAATGAACAATGAATTGATGAAACCTTAGAAGGGCTAAGTAAGAGTGTGAAACACACTAAATGGACAAGTGCATTGACATATGATGAAATGAACATTACATTAAATGGGGTGAGTAATTATAAAGAGCAAGTGTGCTAATATTAATGAATGTCGTTAAACATGATATGAGGCTAATGTAACAGATGAGAGAAATCTAAAATGAGCCTTAGTAAATGTTACAAAAACGTACTCACCTATGCGAGTGTAAAGTTGATTAGGAGACTTGTCTCTATGAACAATCTAATGAATATATCAAGATAACACACTTATAACTAATAGTGAGATGATAAATCATCTATTGAGATATGATGTCCTCCCACTAGAATCAAGCTTCCATCACGTATGAGTTAAATGTAATGGAACTTTATACTGAGCACCGCTAGACTAGCTATGAGCGCTGATGACTTCTTTCGGGAAGGACGGAGGTTCATGCAATTCTCATTAGATGAGACTATCCGGGATGCCGGACATGGGCTTCCTTATATCTCCTAGTCGTCGAACCTATACTGTCAATATAGGGATCTGGCGGGGTTCAATTACCATGTACACTAGCATGTTTTGGGTCACTTTGGCCGGTGATTCTTCCTCTTTTTTGTGTGGGGGAAACGTTGGATTTCATGATGCTTACTAGATCTATATCGGTTAATGTTAAAGTTGCCCATGAATGAATGAGGCCATCCTCAAATGATGCACATAATGAATTGAATCATACCTAAGCTGTTAGAATAATATAATCAAGAGGTGATCTAGACTCAAGTATTGACACTAGGTCATTCTTGATCATTGCACAACAAACCCGGTGAATGTGTTAAACTACATCGTACGTATAGCTTGTGTTTATAATAGACTACAAAAGAAATAATATGAAGTTAATGAATTAAGTAGACTCTGTGTTTGATACAGAAGGAACCCTAGTTGAGGTCCCATATGTTGAGCCCTCATTTTTGGGATGTCTTGATGTCAAGTCCATGATTCAAAGGTCTTATGGAATATGAACGAATGATCTGCAAAATGATATGTGACATATTCAATATGTTATGTGCTATGTGGAAAATGTTATGTTTTTTGTCCAATATGGTATGTATGATAATTCATGTGACAGGATAGCTGAGCTTTGGGCGGAGTTCCGATAACTTGGGAGTTGTTTAAGACAGCCTTCTTGGAGATATTCTTTCCCATGGAGATGAGGGACGCCAAGGTTGAGGATTTTATAACCTTGAACAGGAATCGATGACAGTCAGGGAGTATTCCCTAATGTTTTTGAAATCATCCAGGTATGCCACTTCTCTTGTGTATAAAAGAAGAGACTATATGAGTATATTATTAACAGGGATTACTGAGGATCTCGAGGAGGAGCGTAGGGAAGCTATGCTCTATTATAGCATGGACATTTTGAGGATTAATGTCCATGTCCAGCAAGTGGAGGAAATCAGAAAGAGGAAGCACACTAGGGCAGGGAACAGGTCAAGGAAATACAAAAGAATTTTTCAAGGAAGAGTAGTACATAAATTAGGGATATGCCCATGTTCAAGAAGGGACTCTCCCATAAATAGGAGTCAAGTTCATGCAAGGGTCGCTATGATAGGAATTCCAGGTCCAGAGTTAAGAAAAACCATGAAGTAGATACACATCAGAAGAGAAGACTTTGCAGGAAGTGTGGCCGACTAAATGGAGGAGAGTGTATGATGGGCAGTAACGCTTGTTACAGTTGTGGCAAATCGAGTCACATGCTTAAGGATTTTTGAAATAGGAGAAGTCAAGAACAAGGGAAGGAGAGAGTTCAACCTAATGGTCCAAGTGAAGAGGCTCCAAGGAGGAAACAATTGTTTGAACTCAAGTATAGGGGTGCAGGGGAAGGCACCTCTAGTGAAGTCTCAGATATGTAGCCTTAATTAATCTTTCATGTATTTGACTGTGTATGGTGTTTATGCACTAATATGAGGTTAATATCTTTGAGTCATCATGTTGGTTGCTGATTTGTATGAAATACATGTTCACTTATGTGGTATGCTTTGATGATACTAGCTTAGGCAAGAGTTTCGTAGTCCATTAATGTGACGCTATTTGTAGGTTTCAAGGATGTGCACCATCATGTTAATATGTAAATAGGATTTTCACCAATAGGGAGTAGTGAATTACCTATGTAGGCATACATTCTATACATAACTTACTTATTGTTAGTAAAGAGTAGTGTCATTCAGGAATGCATTTTCCTAAGGGGATATAATGTAACAACCCTAAAAATCAATATGTTAAGTAAGGCGTAATGTGTCTAGAATCTCTACGATTAGACTTGGTTCACACAGACTCATGCGCGTAGAACAAGACCTTTGAACCCTTGTTACAGCCAATCCAACTAACTTTGGGAGTTAGTTGAGCTAGAAAAGGTTGGTTCTAACCATGTAGGGCTGTCGAATACGAAGATTTAATAGAAGGAGTCTTTACGGGACTTAAAAGGGAAAATCTTAGGCTTGGAGGGTCTAGGGGTAAAATGGTCTTTTTGCAGGCTAAGGGTAGTATCGTAATTACCCTATATATAATTAATTATTTAATTAATAAGGTGGGGGGTACTTTGGGTAGAGAGGGCCGAAAATTTGCTCTTGAACTGAAGTCTTGCTCCACCCGGGTTCGAACCTAGGTGAAAGCAATGAATTAAATTATTTTTAATTTAAGTTGGTAAATTAATGTAATTAATTTATATTTATTAGTTATTAGCTGATTTAAAAAAAAGGAAATCATATTTTTAATAATTAAATAAATACCTTAATTGACTAAGTCCTAAACTAGACTCCTAATCCTAAGAAAACTCTTCTCTCCTGTCACGACTGGAATTTAGACCCCAGACGAGACCGGCCTCGTTGACCTCGCAGAGCTCGCAGACAAGCCTACATACGTAATTCTTACCTCATCTAAGCTTATTTTAGCGGAACATGTGAAACTTTTTTTTGGTGACATGCTTACTAAACATTCTACTACGTACGTAATTGTTCACCATCAACCATCTAACATTAAGATCATCAAATGAAAGAAAGAATTCATAATAACCTTAAACGTATTTTCGCTAAAATGGAACCAATACAAAGTATGAAATTAAAGTTGAAAGAAAAACTAGTGGAACATGCTCTACTATCTAAAGCCTACATCTAAGCTAGATAATACCTGTAGACATCCTCGAAAGCCTGAGGGCCTACCAAATCCTGATGAAATCTCCACGTCCGGATAGCTACAATGTCAACCTGTAAGATTTAGCGTCCACTCGTGTATGCACCTAAAAATATAGAGTTGTATGGGATTAGTACACACTTGTACTAAGTGTGGGTATATGCAAGCACACACCAAGGACATGAATGAGAAGGAATAGATCTTTCCTAACAACATGATTATGGAAAGTCAAGTTAGTGGACTTGCCAAATTGGGATAAGGAAAGTTAGTGATCTTTCAAAATTTGGATTAGGAAAGTGAGTAAACTTTCCAAATTTGGATTGGGAAAGTCATGAAATCAGAGTAACATACATCATCATACTTATCATATTGCAGACATCACTAATTATCTTGCACATCGCACATAACATATTGCAGATAGAACATAACAATCATTCATTCATATGCAATGAGACCCTGGAATCATGGACTTAACATTAAAACTTTCTTGAAACAAGGGCTCAACATATGGGACCTCAACTAGGGAGTCTGCTTCGTTCATTCATACGTACTCTATTTTATTTCATTCATAGGCCACTTTAAACACCAAGTATAACTAGGATGTAGTTTAAGACTTTTATCGGGTTTGTTTTGCAATGACCAAGAATGACCTAATGTCATTACTTGAATCTAAATCACCTTTTGATTATCATATCCTAACAATTTGGTATCATTCATTTAATTTTGTGCATCATTTGAAGCTGGCCTATTTCATTCATTGGGAACTTTAACTTTAACCAACATAGATAATGTGAGCATCATGAAATCCAGTGTCATTAAACCCCACACAGAAAAGAGGTGGAATCACCGGCCAAAGTGACCCAAAACATGCTAGCGTACATAGGAATTGAACCCCCCCCAAATCTCTATATTGGCAGTATAGGTTTGAAGACAAGAAGATATAAGGAGACCCAAACCCGGCATGCCGGACAGTCTCATCTCATGAGAGTTAGGTGAACCTCCGCCCTTCCAGAAAGAAGGCATCACCACTCATAGCTAGTCTATAGGTACTCAGTATAAAGTTCCATTATATTCAACTCATACATCATGGAAGGTGGCTTCCAGTATGAGGACATCACAGCTCTACAGATGATTTCTCATATCACCATTAGTATTAAGAGAGTTAATCTCAATACTTTCATTAGAGTGTTCAAAGAGACGTGTCTCTTTATTATCTTTACACTCTCATAGGCGAGTACCTTTTTGTAACATTTACTAAGACTCATGTGAGATTGCTCTCATCTTTTACAGTAGCCTCATATCATGTTGTCACCACACTCATTAACATTAGCACATTTGCTTATCATAATTACTCACCCCTTTTATGTGAATGTTCATTTCACCATATGCCAATACACTTGGCCATTTAGTGTGTTTAACACTCTTACTTAACCCTTCTAGGGTTTCATCGTTTCATTGATCATTTAATCATTTCATTATTCATTTCGTCATATGCCGATGAACTTGGCCATTTAGTGTATCTTACACTCGTACTTAACCCTTCTAGGGTTTCATCATTTCATTACATACACTTAGATTCACTTATTTTTAATTGTATGATAGATTAATAGGTCTATACATACCAGCCACGAAGCTTCATTCCTAGTTTGTTGAGTGACTCATATCTTCCTAAGATTATATAGTACAATACTTATGTATCTTGTATGTATGCCAAGATCACGATTCCAATCTAAAAGGCAGCATTATTCTTGAATATTTAATTCACGTATGACTTATGTATTAATATGAAATTTGGGCAAGGGAACCGGTTTCATATCCCTTGGACAACACTTCACATTTTTCTTCTTATTTAATTTTATTCCACATGACATTGGGATCCTAGATCGCGCCCCAACATTTGTGTTTCCTATATATTTTTATCCTTTGAATTGCCTCTTACTTTGCCAAGGGGTTGTGGGATCAAACCCCCACCACCCCCCCACCTTTTATATTATATTTTTTTTCTATTTCGCCTTGCCTATTTCGAGTTGACTATGAGGTTGTGGGATCAAACACCCACAACCTCTCTTTATTTTTTGTTTATTCTCCTCCTTAAATGTGCCCAAGAGGTCGTGGGTTCGATTCAAACACGCCTCCCCCCTTTTTTTTCTTTTATTCACCTCCTTAATCTGCCTAAGAGGTCAGGGGTTCGATTCCCACACTCCTCCCCCTTTAATTTTCTTTTATTCTCCTCCTTAATCTGCCTAAGAGGTCGTGGGTTCGATTCCCACACGCCTCCCCCTTTATTTTTATTTTATTCTCCTCCTTAAATATGACTGAAAGGTGGTGGGTTTGAATCCCACTCCTTTCATTTTTTTTAATTTTAGGTTACATTTCCCTTCCAATACCGTGGTGAAAATCCCCTTCACCACATTTCTTTTTAGTTCTTTATTTTCATGGTTTTTAACATGGTGAGGTCATGTGTTCAATCCTCGATGACCTCACTTGTTTTAATTCATTTTTTTTAAACACTTTGAACCCTCTTTGCTGACCGAAATTCATCAGTAGAAGCTGGAAATTTTCTTTTAATTTTTCAGCATCCTTTCATCAACATACATCTTAGTTCTTCGGGGAATTTCGTAGTGCATTTAGAACGTTTTAGGTGGGTGTTCATGTATTCGTTTAGATAAGACATTATCCCTCAAATCAAACAAATTTCAACTCATATGAACATCACATATACATCAACATGTGTACATTAAATATAAAGAACTATCATGCCATTTCCATTCCTAAACCATGAACAATAGCCACGGCAACACACACATACACACGTACTAAAATTTTTGGAAACATCAACTCAAGTCACATAATTCCAAACATACATATAAACATATAATCATCACGAAAACAAATTTCATCCCTTTTTTTCTACCAGAAAACATAACCAACCTATGATTTGATGGGAGCTAGCGACAGGGACATGCAACGGGGAATAATCCTAGTCTTCGGAATGATTATTCTTAGCCTTAAGGGATCTATTGGGAAAGGGACCGATAGATAAGAGAACTCATACCTTTTTTACGTTAAAATATTTACTTTCTTCCCAAAAAAATCAGCCAAGAACACGTCTAAGCCTCCTCAATATCAACTCCACTCGAATGACAGCCTCTCTTACCCTATTGTGTGATTAACGTTTGTTTTCTTGTGATTTTTTGTGAGTTCTTCAAGGGTGAAGAACTTGTCTTAATTTTCTGCTTTTTTTTATCTTATTTTGGCAGAGAAAAAAATGTGAAAGAATAAGAGAGATTGAGCTTGAGAGTGGAGATATGAAAGTGAGAGAGTGGTAGTTGTAGGAGGCTTAGGAGTCTAATTTTAGTACTTAGTCAATAAGGTTTTCTTTATATAATAAAAATCTGATTTTTATTTTATTTTAAATCAGATAATGAATAATAGTTATATAATAATTAAATTAATTCAATAGTGTAAATAAAAAATCAGTTTAATTCATTGCTTCCACCTAGGTTCTTACCCGGGTGGACCAAGACTTCACTTCAAGAGCCCGATTTCGGCCCTCTCTCCCAAAAATACCACTCCACCTTCTTAATAAATAATTGTTTGTATATTTAGGTTAATTATGATACTACCCTTATCATGGAAAAGGAATATTTTACCCCTAGACCCTCCAAACCAAAGATTTTCCCTAATTTTCGTATTCGAGATCCCTACATAGTTGACCAAACCTTTAAAAGATCAAATAACTTACCAAGTTAGTTTTATTGGCTTTAGCAAGTGTTTTGTAACGACCTGTTTAGTCGTTTTGAGCAGCAGATTTTATTTCTGGAAAAACTGTGTGAGTCGACGGAACTCACGACGGACCGTCATGGGCACGACGGGCCGTCGAGGGAGTCTCGTTCCAAAACACTTAGACTTCTGAAATTTGGGTACTGAAATCGACTCTCTGAACTTCGTAACGGAATGGCAGGACGGACCGTCACAGGCGTGACGGGCCGTCACAGACTCTTGGTAAAAATCTAGTCTCTGAACTCTGTGACGGAGCAGCAGGACGGACCGTCGCAGGCACGACGGCCCGTCACAGGCTGCGTAATCCCAGGCTGGGTCGGATTTCTGTTAGTTATTTAAGGGGCGTTTTGGACTATTTCTTGCTTTAATTATAAGTTAGAGGGTTAATGTTAATAAGTCTAATTACTTGGGGGTTAAAAGAGGTAACCTTAAGTTAATTAGTGGATATTATTACCATCTTTATACTTAATTATATGCTAATTAGGGTAAAAGAAAGAAGGGTTTTGAATAAGAAAAATAAAAAGAACAAAGAGAGAGAGAGGATCGATTGATAGAG
>NC_028642.1:21504694-21504936 GCF_001406875.1 Solanum pennellii | reverse complement strand
TGAATTAATAGAATGAGATTAGTGGAGCGGGTGTCACGAACCAACACGTAGCATTAGGGGGACCGGGTGTCACGAACCGACACGTAGTATTAGGGGGACCGGGTGTACGAACCGACACGTAGAATTAGGGGATCGGGTGTCACGAACCGACACGTAGAATTAGGGGATCGGGTGTCACGAACCGACACGTAGAATTAGGGGATCGGAGTGTCACGTACCGACACATAAATTAGGGGATCGGG
>NC_028642.1:21504424-21504646 GCF_001406875.1 Solanum pennellii | reverse complement strand
AAAGATGTTAATATACTCAATCTAATGAACCTAATTCCCAAAAGAGTATGGTATTGAGGCTTGAGTCCTCATGTGTGAACTTGGCGGTGCTTATTAATGATTAAAGAACTTGTTGTCGCTACACGTTGAGTATTGTAGTTGATTTATGGTATTATCTAATATATACTGTTTTCTATTTTGAGTTGGCCGATGATATCTACTCAGTACCCGTGTTTTGTACTG
>NC_028642.1:21386218-21498730 GCF_001406875.1 Solanum pennellii | reverse complement strand
GAGTATGGTATTGAGGCTTGAGTCCTCATGTGTGAACTTGGCGGTGCTTATTAATGATTAAAGAACTTGTTATCGCTACACGTTGAGTATTGTAGTTGATTTATGATATTATCTAATATATACTGTTTTCTATTTTGAGTTGGCCGATGATATCTACTCAGTACCCGTGTTTTGTACTGACCCCTACTTGCAATTGTTTTCCTTGTTATTTGTGGAATGCAGCAAACGTACCATCGTCTTCAACTCAACCACAACTCTAGCAAGTCTTCATTACACCGGATTTCAGGGTGAGCTAATGCTTCTAGCTTGGACTGGATCTTCTTCCTCATGTCTTGATGCCTTGAAGTTTCCGGCATGGACTAGCTTTTGTTATTTTAGTTCTTAGAATACTCTTAGTTTAGTAATTTGATCATAGATGTTCTTGTGGTGATGACTTCCAGATTTTGGGGAATAATAGATGTTGAATTTTTAGATGTTATTGAATTGTCTTTTTATTAATGAGTTTAAGTCTTCCGCATCGTATTTTGTTCATTATGGTTAAAATGTTAAGGTTTAGATTGGTTGGTTCACTCACATAGGAGGGTAAGTGTGGGTGCCAGTCGCGGCTCGGTTTTGGGTCGGGACATGTTTTTAGATCCGGTTCGACGCACATCAATCTGTGTGAAACCTTGTATAATGATAGGCATTCTTTACACATTATGCATTTCTTATTTTATCCTTTTTTAGGGTTGTTACATCTCCCACGCTCATATCTCTCTCACGTATCTATCACTCTCACTGACGATTCTCTCTGTCAAATAACTTCAAAAAATGTAGGTAAACCAATGTTCTTCACACTTGAAGAACTCACCACGAAAATATAAGAAAACAAAAAAAATCAATCACGTAGGAAAAGAGAAGTTTGTCCGTCGAGTTGGCGTTGACTCTGAGGGGTTTTGGACATGATCTTAGGCGATGTTTTTGCGCAGCAAGTGGAGGGCTTAAAATAATAAAGGTATGGGTTCTCTTATCTCTTGGTCCCTTTCCCAAGAGACCCCTATGGTTCAGACGAATCTATTCCAAAAACTAGGGTTGTTCCCCCTTGCATGTCCCTGCCACTAGTTACCATTGAACCACAGGTTGGTTATTTTTGCTGGTCGAAAAAAGGGATGAAACGTGTTTTCGTGATGATTATGTGTTTATATTTATGTTCGGAATTATGTGACTTACGTTGATGTTTTCCAAAATTATGTGTATGTGTGTGTGGAATGTGAACCGTATCTATGTGCCTCTGGTTAAGGCCTTAAAAATGTGATGTTAATTTATGATGTTCATATGAGTTGAAATGTGGCTGATTTAAGTGATAATCTCTTCGCTAAATGAATCCATGAAAAATGCACCAGAGAACGTAATAAATGATCTACGAATTACCCAATGAAATTACATTTAAATGTTGAAGAAAGTAGGCTGCAAATGTGATTAAAATTTCAAGCATGTTGATGGTTTAAATTCGGCTAATGTTGAAGTTAAAGGGAGTTTGAAAATAATTTATGATATATGTAAGGTCAGTTGGGATTGAACCCAAGACACCAATATAAGAAAGCTATGAATGAAAGAAAAAGAAATGTGAGGTGTGGGAATCGAACCCACGACATCCTAGGCAGATTCAAGGGGAAAATTAAAAGAAATTAAAGAGGGGCTATGGGGGTTAGAACCCACAACCGCTAGGCCAAAAGAGATAAATTGAAAGTAATGAAAATAAAAAGTAGATGAGGTTGTGGTGGTTCGATCCCACTTCCTCTTACTTCAATTATGTCGAATATGAATAGAGAAATTAAGGGAAAAATAAAATGAAGACATTGGGGCTAGTACATTGGTCCCCAATCCGTATGTATCAAATAAAGAAAATGAAAAAATCTAAGTGTTGTCCAAGGGATTTTAAACCGTGTTCCCTTGCCCAAATTCCGTATTGATACATAAGTCATACGTGAATTAAATATTCAAAAATATTGCTGCCTAGTTAGATCGAAATCAATATCTTGGCATACATACAAGATGCATAAGTATCGTACCACATAATCTTAGGAAGAAATGAATCACTTAAACGAACTATGAACAGATCTTCATGACTTGAGTGTATAGACCCATAAGTCTAGCATACATCAAAAAATAAGTGAACCTAAGATGTATGCAATGAAATTATGAAATGAAATATGAGATGATGAAACCCTAGAAGGGTTATGTAAGACTGTGAAACAAACTAAATGGACAAGTGCATTGGCATATGATGAAATGAACATTCAAGTAAAATGGGGTGAGTAATTATGAGAGAAAATGTGCTGATGTTAATGAATGTTGTTACAAGATGATATGAGGCTAATGAAAAAGATGAGAGCAATGTCAAATGACCCTAAGTATATGTCATCAAAACGTAGTCACCTATGAGAATATAAGGTTAATGAAGAGACCATTCTCTATGAACACTCTAATTAAAGTATTGAGATCAACACACTTAATACTAATGATATGATTATAAATCATCTATTGAGCTATGATGTCCTCATACTAGAAGTCATCTTCCATGACATATGAGTTGAATGTAATGGAACTTTATACTTAGCACCGATAGACTAGCTATGAGCGGTGATGCATTCATTCTGTAAGGGCGGAGGTTCACGTAATTCTCTATTATCAGATTGTTCGTCATGACGGGTATCGATCTCTTTATATCGTCTAGTCTTCAAACCTATGCTGCCAATATAGGGATCTGACGGGGTTTAATCCCCATCTACGCTAGCATGTTTTGGGTAACTTTTGCCGGTGATTCGACCTCTTTTCGGTGTGGGGGACACACTGGATTTCATAATTCTCACATGATCTATGTAGGTTAAATTTAAAGTTCCCCATGAATGAATGAGGACCGCCTCAAATGAATGTAAATGCAATTGTAAACATCAATATGAACGTTAATATAAACATTAATGTTAACATCAACATGAAAGTGAAATTAACATAAACGTCAAATTGAACGTCAACATCAACGTAAATGTCAATATGAACGTCAATGTCAATATGAACTTCAATTTAAATGTCATGGTGAATGTCAACGTAAATGTCAGCGTAAATGTCAACATTACCATGAACGTGAACGTCAATGTGAATGTGAACGTCAACTTGAACGTCAATGTCAATGTTAATGTCAACGTAAACGTCAACTTGTACATCAATGTAAACAATAGCATGAACGTCAATGTCAATGTCAACATTAACGTGAATGTCAAAATCAAAATAAACATCAATGTGAAGGTGAATATTAACATCAATGTCACCGTGAATGTTAATGTAAACATGAATGTGAATGTAAACATCAACGTCAACGTACACATCAACATTCACTTAAATGTCAACATAAAAGTAAGCGTCAACATTAACATCAACATCATTATCAACGTAAGCATCAAGTGAATGTCAACATCAACATGAACGTGAACGTAAACGTCAATGTCAACATCAATGTGACAATTAATGTAAATATCAATGTTAACTACAACATAAACTTGAACATCAATGTGTATGTCAACGTCTACATTAATGTGAATATCAATGTAAGTCAATGTGAACGTCAATGTGAACGTCAATATGAACATGAACATCAACCTAAACGTCAGCTTGAACATCAACGTCTACGTAAGCATCAGCATGAACATCAACGTCAACATAATTACAAACTATAATATGTACGTCAACATGAATGTTAACGTAGACATCAATGTACACATCAATATTGTAATATCCAGGTTTACTCCCTAGACGTAACCAACATCGGTGTCCTCTTTGAGAAGTATGACTATCGTTTTAGCTTACAACATCACATTCATAAGTCGCATTTAGTGGAAATTATAAAACTTTTCATTACTTCTACGTGGAGTCTTACACAGACCTCTATATACACATAATATATATATATATATCGAGTACAGATAGACCCTTTTTAAAGGACTATTACAAAGCCTTCTACTCTTACTGCACATAAATATATAAAAGATATAACATAGTCTTCAAAGTTTGTCTCATCTTATAACCATCTAAAAAGATTAGAAAGCTGGGCATAACCCATACATAAATTTAAAGAGAGCCATATATAGGCTTTATACAATTCCTACTTCTAAGAAAGGAGATATAATAAAAGAGTCTTAGTACTAAAACAAAAATATTAGCTCAATATTGGCGTCACCCTAGGAAAATGAGACCCTACCCTACTTAGATGATCAAATGATCCAAGTCTTCTTCAAGTCGCCTTCCAAAACACTTCAACGACCGGAACTTAAAATTTTGGGGAAAAAGGAAGAAAATGGGGTTATTATGCAACTTGTAGTAAGTATGAGACCATATGAACATATAAGATCAAAACATGCTAAAAAGGGACATTTAGTTAAACCATGCTATTTTCCTTTTTTAAAAAGAGAAAGTCTTATGCTTACTCAAAGAAGCCATACCAAACACCAAGTCATACTTATTAAAAGTAAATCATGTAATATGCACATCATCATAGTTGAGCCAATAATCTACTACAACCCTATCATCAAGGAATAACATCATAAGAATGAATAAGAGTTAGCTATATCATAATAAGCAAGACAAGTACTCATGAGTCCTCATCAAGACAATGAGTGCAATGACCAAGCAAAACCCCATAACCTTACTCAATCAAGTAGCCCCAACAATAAACAATAACCAGTGTCCAACTTTGCATAATATAGCCTTTAAGGATAAGTAACATCATACGTTAATTATATAATCCAATAGCATGTTAATAAGGAAAAGCATCATCATATACTACCATTTACATTTTAGCCTCAACATATTACTATCATATAAATCATTATCCTATTCAAATATATTATCAACTTCCTAAAGCTTCCATCAAGGCCAACTAGTGCAAGGCATAAGTAGAGTCCCATACCCGTGCCTAAGCTAAGTCAAACATATCAAGTCACCTTAGTTAGTCTATCTTCATTTGTTAATTTTTAACTTAGGGAACACTTTCCTTAACCTGTAAAATTTTGGAGATTACACGTCTAGTAAAGGGCCCAGTAAGTCTATTACAATACTTATTGGGGGTACATAGGCGTCTGAACGCCTAATATTGAAAAATATTGGGCAAGGTATAGAAAATTTGCTAAGGGGCGTTAGCCAATTTCTATGTATACCCAAATAAGCATAATATAATCCTAGCTTGTTATTATTGTTCCTGCAATGAAGACTCTAAGCTAAAAATAGATTATAAATGCAACACATTAGGTACTAGGAATCCAAGTGTCAAGACTAGTACACGAGTACATAACAATTTAAAAGGATCATGTAAATTAAGCAGTGCCCAAGGACGTAGTGAGGGTCCTTGGGACAATAAGAAAATATTAAAAATTGGACATCAAAAATAGTTATCTAGTAAATTACAAAGAATTTATGTGCAATCAAATGGGCAAAACATGTGGGGATCGGCCATTGGAGGGGATCAGCCTAACCTAATTCGGTTAGGGAGTTAAGGGGTAGCATGTGTGGACAGGTTCCTCAATTTGGGCCTAGATCTCTAACTATTTCTGGACTGTAATACTAACCTGTATATCTAAATAACGTAGTACAAAATGAAATAAACTAATTAGTGTACCCGACAACCTAAGACTTAATTGGGTGACACTTACCTAGTAACTAGTTAAATAGACAACATAGTACTTAACCTACGATTGTCCAAAAGGTTGGTTCTGGTTCTAACAACTTACGGATACTTTAGTAATTAACCTAGGTTAGTTAATTAATTAATTTAGCAACTTAATTAATAAATTTAAAAGGACAAAACCGAAATCACTATGCAATTTCTAGACTTAGGATAAGACAAGAAAAAGACTACCTAGTACCTTACCTAGGATAGTCCAAATGGTTAGTTATGGTTATAATTAATTAAATTTACTTTATTAATAACACTAGGTCACATTTAATTAAATTATCAATTTAATTAATTAATTTAAATGGTCACAACGAAATCCTTACACTAACCTAGTACTAGTTCAAGAGACATCCTAGTACCTAACCTACGATGGTCCGAAGGATAAGTTATGGTTATAAAGACAAAAGGGTACTTTATAGATTATCGTACGATACTTAATTAATTAAATTAGACGTTTGATTAATTGAATTAAAGGGGTGAAACCGAAATCTTACAATAACCTATACAACTCAAGAAGCATCCTAGTACTTAACCTAGGATTGTCCAAAAGGGTTAATAATGTTATAAATTCTATGTTCATCGAGTATTAATATGATGTTGTCCAATAGGTTTAAATAACTTATCACTAACATCCTTAAACTAAGATAGGCTTAAACGACATCTATGAAATCACATCTTGAATGAATTGCCTATCTTATGCCAACAAATTGGCTAACACTACTTTTTCAAAAAGGATGCATGCAAATGGCTATGATTTTATGTAAATGATTTAAAGTAGTCTCATTAAGTCCCTATTCTTCGAACTATGTCTAGCAAACATAGGAACTAGCCAGTGGTTTCAACTTAAGAGAGCTAGGTATGTTTCGGTTTCAGTTTAGCCAGTTATTGCACCTCATTTTGGTATAGGGAGGACACGGGATTTCATGTTTGGATCACATGATCTATGTCTGTTAATGCTCACAACATGTTCATAGTTCACTATAGCCGTGAGCCTCTCCTTTTCGGTGTGGAGTGAACAATTAAGATAGACTTACCTTACCCGGGAATCACCACCTTTTCAATGTGGGGTAGACACTGGATTTCATGTTAGATCACATGATCTTACTTCTAAAGATGTCTCTATGAATTTAAGAAAGAATGATAATTGAACGTACGTACAAAGTGAGCTATGAAGAAGAGCTTAAGAATGTCCATTGTCATATATAAATACTCATGAAGTTTCAGCAAATAATGGAAAAAGCCAAATAAGATTGGCTTATAATGACTTGTTATATGATGCCAAGAAGGGAAGTAGGAATATCATGCTAATTAAATAACTTATAGCATCCCTAACATGAAAGTAATTAAACAGATGGTATAGAG
The DNA here is from genome assembly GCF_001406875.1 of Solanum pennellii. NCBI lineage: Eukaryota > Viridiplantae > Streptophyta > Magnoliopsida > Solanales > Solanaceae > Solanum > Solanum pennellii. Next base: position 21,491,664 of record NC_028642.1, on the reverse strand, counting down.
AATAAAAATGGCCTATGAAATGTTAATGAATACACAGTGTAAAGAATGACTCATTATAAGGTAGGTAAATCATTCCCTAGTCCTTGGATTACTTACTTGATTCATTGTGTGTATGCGACTACAATGAATCATTGCACTTGTAAGTAAAACATAGGATCAAAGAAATCATTGAACTACACAAACAAAAGAAGGAAAAGACTGAAAAATAAACTAAGGCTTGTTACAATATTGGAGTATGAATAGATCCCCAAGGTATATAAACAGGGTTAATAACAAATTTATGGGCATAGCCAATAAATATTGGCGTATAAATACATTCAAAAAAAATTCTCTTAATCTATCAAGAACACTCTTTTTTTTTTCAAAAACTCCATTGAAGAACAAGTAAAAGCTAAATGAAAGAAGATGAAGGTTTCGATGTTTTCAATCTGATTTCGTAGATTCTTCATGTATAGGATGTGGGTTTTCACTTTTGACCAAGAGGTCCTTTTAAGATAAGTTTTCATGAACTTTAAATACTAGGGTTTTTACTCTACAAAACAGATTTTCTTCTTAACCCTAGATTTATGATTTTTAACAAAAAGTAAACGTTTTCTATGGTTAATTTCACACGAATTGTTGAATATTTAATTGAAAATGTTTGAATGACGTGTGATACCTGATCTTTATCTATGTGATAGTTTTGAATGGGTTGTTTCTAGTGTTTGATAACATGAAAACATTACGGTTACAACTTAAGGTTTGAATGAACCCTTTTTCGACCTATTTACCTTCTCCTACTCTATGCATTGATCTTGTACATGATTTTATGAGTTTTTCTTGACTATGTCGTTGAGTATTTCACTAAGTATTATAAGGACTATCGCATGATGAATAAGGTTCTTGGAAACAAGAGGTAAATCTTCTTAAATTGTGATTTCTCCAAGATGTTTGTGTTAGCTTATAAGTTGTGATGCTATATTATGAAAAGTATGTATTATGTTGCCATGTGAATATGCTGTCTATGAGCATGTAAATTGTCAGATCCTGATAAGAACACGAATATGAATGTTTATGAGATTCCCTTGTATGCTTTTCAAAAGGTTATTATGTTATGTTAATCTCACATAAGAAAGGTTAGGATGAAATGACAATTCTCATCAAATCTAAAGGATCTCATGATCATGTTATACAGGGAGATAATATCCTATGACCTATGATGAGTTTTTGATAAAAGAAAATTAAAGGTTATTTCAAGGAAAGGGACTTAAGCTAAGCACCGATAAATTAGATATGGGAAGTGTCCCTTCCCTAGTGGGATGGTAGGATCACAATGATTCTCATGAGATTGAGGCTGCCATGTAATGTGGAACTATGGGTCTCTAATACATTTCCTAGTTCTTTAACTATGTTGCCACCATAGGATAATAGCTAGTGGATCCACCTAGAAAACTACGTAATGTAGGTTCTACTTTGTCAGGTGGACCACCTAATTTTGATGTGGGTTTTCATGAAACCGGATTCCATGTTTATCTCACATGGTCTATGTCGATTAATGTGTATGTTTCCTCATGTAAAATAAAATACAAATTAATGGACGTTGACTACGGTGATTTGAGGAGTTTTCTTAGTATGGGTAGTAGTATGGGAAGCTACCTAGACATTGCACTTGTTTACTCTAAAGGAAGTCCTAGGAGATTGTTTTTATGACTATGATAATTTGAAAGGTATAATGTTTATGATATATGACGTTACACTTACATTCATGTTGATCACTATGATGAATATGTTATTTGGTTATATTGTTATATTAAGTGATGACTACTTATGTTACAATTTGCGTGAAGTAAGGCTTTACATATGGTCTCTTATCATATCTACTCGGTTATGTCGGGTTATGGAGTTTCACATGACCATTGCGCTTGTAGGTTTGGAATGGGATCATTGGTAATTGTTTTGTATGTTTTGTTTATATGATTTATTGAATATGAATTAACAATGTGACTTTATGAAAATATGCCTTCGATTATCGTCATGCTTGAAATGATGCAACTGTTACTTATATATGGGATATGGTATGTGCATTGAAGACTTTCATATGACTTAGCATGTTTTCTTAAGAATTATAAATGATACTTTTTCATGCATGTCCTTATGTGTGATATTTGTATACCCATACTTAATACATGTTGTATGGTAACCCTCTTACTTTACATTACTACAACTGTAGGTTCCGTTCTTTGAAGTTAAGGAGGCAGATTTGAAGAAGTTTTGAACTCTTTCTGCAAGTCTTGGTAGGCCTTTATGTTCGGGACGCTATCATCTATTTTTCAGCGTTATGAAGACTTAGTAGATTTTAGAATTCCATTATGTTCTTTGGAGTATTTTGTATTAAAGCCTATATGGCATACCATTATTGGCTAAGTCTTTTTTTGGACTCTTAGATGTTTTCTATGTACGTGCTAGAGTCTTAGAATGTCGTATATCTTTATGAATCTTAAGTATGATCTAAGTATAGTTCATTAAGTATATTAGAAGTTTTTAATTTTCCGTAAAACATAAATGTATGATTGTGATGAAAGCTAAGAAGAGGTTCATCTGCGACCTCTGAGAGGTTAACAATGCCCGTGTCATCCGGGGTCTAGGATCCGGGTGTGACAAACTTGGTTTCATAGCTTGAGGTTAAATATCCTTAGGATAAATGTCTCACTAAACCACGTTACCTTGGGTCTTATTTATGGTTGTGAAGCGCGCCACAATTATGGATTAGAGGTAATGTGATGATTAGGGAACTTCTCCTTTCTTGATACTCCTATGTCGTGCCTTTAGAATTTTCACACTATGTATATTTTAGAGTCTAAACTCTTTCTTGTGTATGTAGGCAATGAACATAAGAAGGAAATCCGCGAGAAGAGTAGGAGAAGAGATCGCGAATGCGGGAACTACTCCCCAAGGCAATCGAAATGCTCATCAAGTGCAAAATTCTGCGAATGATCAAGTTCTTGTGAACCCTCCGACAATGACAGATGTTGAGGTGACGGATGCCCTGTTCCAAATAGCCCAAGCAATCACCACCCAAGCTCAATCCATCACGGCTCAAGCTAACAAGGAGGTTGTTTCTCGAGAGAATCAACATACTAGTACTTTGTCATGCCGTTTGAGAGAATTTATGATAATGGATCCTCCAAAATACTTTGGATCGAAAGTTGATGAAGACCCAAAAGATTTTCTTGATAAGGTCTATAAGATTTTGCTTTATATGGGGGTGAGTACGATTGAGCAGGATGAACTTGCTGCCTATCAACTAAAGGATGTGGATCTGACATGGTACAATCTGTGGAAGGATAGTAGAGATTTAGGTTATGCTCCCGTGACTTAGGAGATCTTTAAAAACACATTTTTTGATAGATTCTTCCCAAGGATACAAAGAGAAGATAAGGTAGACGAGTTCATCAACTTTCGTCAAGGAGGTATGAGTGATAAAAAATACTCCCTCAAGTTTATTAAAATGTCAAAGTATGATTCTTCTTTGGTTTCTAATGCGAGGGATGAAATGTGACCTTATGTAACGGGCGTGTCAAGAGATGTTTAAGAAGAATTTCCTAAAACCATGATTCATGAGAATATGGATCTTTCAAGGTTGAAGGTTCATGCTCAACAAGTTGAGGACAGTCGCCTAAGGAAGAGGAATAAGGAAGCTAAGAAGGTAAAGTCTTTTGAAGGTAGTTCTTCTAAGAGTAGGATTGATGTGCAAGACAAGACTAAGTATAAGAAAAGGTTTTCAAAGAGGATTTAATCTAGTTTCTCCGAGAATCGCAATGATGGAGGTTCTAGTCCTAACCCTTAAGAGGGGAGAAATGTTGATCCACCAAAACAGAGACCAACTTGTGGTAAGTGTGCTAAGAAACATGTTGGTGAATGTCTTGTTAGGACCAATAGCTGCTATTGTTGTGGATAGGGTGGCCATACAGTGAAGGATTGTCCTAATGTGAGAAGTCAAGGTAAGGTTAATAGCCAAGCTCAACTAAGTAGTCCTAGTTCTGAAGCTTCAAAAAGGAACCGTTTCTATGCACTTAAAGCTAGGGGTGAACAAGAAAGCTCTCCCGATGTTGTGGCGGGTATGTTACAAGTCTTCTCTGTTAGTGTTTATGCTTTTGTTGACCCAGGTGTTACTCTTTAATTCGTTACACTTTTGGTAGCTAGGTAGTTTGATGTACTTCCCGATGTTTTGATCAAACCCTTTATTGTTTGTTATCCAATGGGTAAAATGGGGAGAAATTCTATGCCAAAGGGTTAAATTATTTCGTGTTTAAAGGCTTGTAATATGATATCCAAGGGTTGTATATACTATGTGGTGAGGATAAAGGAGGATTTTCTTACGTATTCATTCCAAGAAAACCGAAACTAAGGTTGTTCCCAATGAAATTGTCCAAAGTTAATCTCCCTAGTTATCCCTATTTCCGATTTTAATAGTATGTGTAATGCTCAAGGTTTGAGTAAGAAAGTAAGGAACAGAGAAGAATAAGTGCAAATTCAAAGTGAACTAAGTAAGCGAAGCATGAGACTGTCAAATCCTCAGTGTTTGATAAGAATGATGTTTTAACAGTTATTGGTTTATGCCAATATTGGAGTATGAATGTATGACCGAGAACTATATATTATGAAAATAATCAAAGAATGGGCATAGCCAATAAAGATTGGCTTATAAAGACTTCATGCCCAATTTAAAAAGAATGGAAAATTTGACTTGTTTACTAAATAGGTGCATGTGTTTATAAAAGATAGTACCAACTAGAGTTTTAAGGATTTGTTTTAATATTCTATTCTTACACTTATGTGAAACTTTTATGCATATGTTTTCTTGAAATTATTTTGTTATCTTGAGAATATTGATAGCATGGTAACCCTTTGATGCATTTTGAGCTTTTAATAAGGTTGAGAAGGCAGTTCCTCACTATTTGTTATGAATATGTAGCTCTTACATGACTATGCGTGATGAATTGAGTGCTAAGTGTAATGATATGTAATGCGCTGGTTGTGCTGCTAGTATTGAGTCCTTTTCCTACCCTCCAAGAGTTTTTAGTTTCATTCAGGACGAATGTTCCTAAAGGGGGGTGGGGGGAATGTAACACTCTGGAAATTCCAGGACGTAGACTATAGCTTAATATATTTAATATATATTAAGATAATGTTACCAGAAAATATTTTTGTCTAGTGAAGGGTCTATTAGGTTTTAAGAATATGTATTAAGATACATAGGCATCTCATTATCAAATTTTTTGTAATATTGGGCATGTTCAAAAATATCTGCTTAATGGTGTTAGAAAATTTCTATGTATTAACAAGTAACTTAGAATACACCTTGGTGTTCAGATTCTCCAACCAAAGCTTATTTAGCAATTTGAGATGCAATAAAGACCCTAAGCTAAAATTATTGATTCTTAGCACATTAGGTACAAGGCATCCAAATGTCAATCCTAGATGCAATAGCACATAACATTTAAAATGATCATGATGATTAAGAAGTGCCCAAGAACATAGTGAGGATCCTTGGGACAACAAGAAGGGCGCAGCAACACATGTGCAAGCACATGTACTACCATCTCATAGACAAGAAGACAAGCCCAACCGATTCGGTTAGGGTGGTTATGGGGCAGGTGCACGACGGTCCAAGCTACATGGGACCTAGATTACAAACCAGACCTAGGCTCTAATTAACTTACCTAACTATCTAACTAAACTAGGACAAACAAAAATAAACTAACAAGTGCACCCGACAACCTATGCCCTATTCGGGTGACACTAAACGAATAAATAACTAAAAAAACATCGTAGAACCTAACCTAGGATGGTCCAAAAGGGTTTTTTATGGTCCTAACGACTTAGGGGTACTTTAGTAATTACCCTAGGTCACTAAATTACTTAAATTAGATACTTAATTCATTAATTTAAATCCTAGTAAAAACCCACACCCTAAATCAAATGTTCTCCTTGTTGTAGTCAATTTAAGAGAGGCATTTTATGTAATTTAAGTGAGGGTCTTTAGGTTAATTCTTGGGACGTCTATATATTGACATTATATATGTTTCAGACCACTTTTACACGTCTCAAATCAGAATCAAACGAAATTTTCTTAACTCTCAAGAACTTTTTTTTACAAAACTTCATCGAAGAACACGAAAAATCTTAAGGAAGAAGATGAAGGTGTCAATGCTTCCAATAATATTTCGTGGATTCTTCATCTATAAGGTATGGGTTTTTCATTCTTGGTATTCCTTTCCCAAAGAGGTCCTTTTGATATACGTTTTCATGAATTTCAAACACTAGGGTTTATACTCTACAAAACATATTTTTCTTCTAAACCCTAGATTTATGATTTTTAACGAAAAGTAAATGTTTTCTATAGTTAATTTCACACACATTGTTGAGTATTTGATTGATAGTTTTTGAATATCGTGTTATACATGATCTTTCTCTATGTGAAGGTCTCTAATGGGTTGTTTCTAGTGATTCATAATGTGAAATGTTAGGGTTAGAATTTAAGTTTTGAATGAACCCTTTTTCACCCGTTTACCTTCTCCTACGCTATACATTGATCTTGTATATGATTTTATGAGTCGTTGTTGATTATGTAGTTCAGTATTTACTAAGTATTATTATGAATATTGCATGATTAATAAGGTTATTAGAAACAAGATGTAAGTCTTCTAAGTTGTGATTTTTATAAGATGTATGTGTTAGCCTATATGTGGTGGTGCTATGTTATGAAAATTATGTGTGATATTGCTATGTGAATATGCTGGCTATGAACATGTAAATTGTGAGATCATGATAAGAACACGAATATACAAGTTTATGATATTCCCTTGTATGCTTTACTCAAGGTGATTGTGTTATGTTAATCTCACATAAGAAAGGTTACGATGAAAGGACAATTCTCATCAAATTTAAAAGAGCTCATGATCATGTTATACAGGGAGATAATCTCCTATTACCTATGATATGTTTTTGATAAAAGACAAATTAAATGTTATTTTAAGAAAAGAGACTTAAGCTAAGCACCGATCAAATAGATATGGGAAGTGTTCCTTCCATAGCGGGAAGGTAGGTTCACAATGATTCTCATGAAATTGAGGGTGCCACGTAATGTTGAACTATGGGTCTCTAATACATCTCCTAGTTCATGAACTATGTTGCCACCATACGATACTAGCTAGTGGTTCCACCTAGAAAGCTATGTCATGTATGTTCTACTTTGGCCGGTAGACCACCTTTTTTTTAGTTTGGAGTTTCATCACACCGGATTCCATGTTTAGATCATGGTATATGTCGGTTAATGTGTATATTCCATAATGTAAAATAAAAGACCATTACATGGACATTGACTAGGGTGACAGGAGGAGTTTGGTTAGTATAGGTAGTGGTATGGGACGCTACCTAGACATTGCACAAGTTTACTCTAAGGGAAGTCCTAGGAGATTGTTCTTATGAATGTGATAACATGAAAGGTATGATGTTTATGATATATGACGTTACTCTTACAAGAATGTTGATCACTATGATGAATATGTTATTTGATTATATTGTTATATGAAGTGAAGAGTACTTATGTTACAAGTTACATGATGTAAGACTCTACTTATGGTCTCTTATCTTACCTACTCGATTATGTGGGGTTATGGGGCTTCATATGACCATTGCACTTGTAGGTTGGGCATTGATCATTGGTAAGTGTTTTGTATGTTGTGTTTATATGATTTATTGGATATAAATTGAGTACATGACTTTATTACAGTATGCCTTCAACTTTGATCATGCTTTAAACAATGAAATTGTTACTTGTATATGTTATATGGTATGGGTATTGAAGACTTTCATATGACTTATCATGTTTTCTAAAAAATGATAAATGTAACTTTTTCATGCATGTACTTATGTGTTATGTGCATATGACCATACTTAGTAGATGTGGCATACTAACCCGATTACTTTACATTACAAAAATTGTAGGTTCCGGTCATAGAAGTTAAGGAGGACGATTTGAAGAAGCTTGGAACTCATTCTCCAAGTCTTGGTAGGTCCTTATGTTCGGGACGCTATCATCTATTTTCAAGTGTTATTAAGACTTAGTAGTATTTTTATTTCCGTCATGTTCTTTGGATTCTTTTGTATTAAGGCGTATATGGGATATTGACTATTATTGGCTAAGTCCATATTCGCACTCTTAGATGGTTTCTATATACCTGAGACATTTTTAGAATATCGTATATCTATATGAATCTTAAGTATGAAGTCTATGTATACTTCATTAAGTTTATTAAATGTTTTTAATTTTTCGCAGAATTTAACTATATGATTATGATGAAAGTTAAGAAGAGGCTTGTCTGCATCCGTAGAGATGTTAACGAAGCTCGTCTCATTCTGGTCTACAATACGATGTGACAAAGGTAGTAATGGGAGATGAAATGGATGAAAAATCCTCCAAGAACCTCCGATAAAAACCTGCTAAACCCAAGAAACTCCTAATATCGGTTGTAGTCAAAGGACTAGGCCAATTTTTCACAGCCTCAGTTTTCCTTGGATGAACCTCAACTCCGCCACTAGAGATGATATGACCAAGAAATATCACCGACATAAACAAAAACTCACATTTGCTAAACTTGGCAAACAATTGACGTTCTCTAAGTAGTTGCAACATCACTCTCAAATGGTTCATGTGCTCACCTTATTTCTCAAATATACCAAGATGTCGTCAATGAAGACAATGACAAATAAATCTAGATAATTTAGAAATACCCTATTAATTAGGTCTATAAACGCCACAGGAGCATTAGTGCGACCAAAGGACATTACTAAGAACTCATAATGACCATATGTAGTATTGAATGCCGTCTACGGTATATCCTCATCTCTCATCCTATGTTCTTGATACCCCGACTGCAAGTAAATCTTGGAAAAGTACCTTTCCACTTGGAGTTGATAAAAGAAGTCATCAATCCGAGGGAGAAGATACTTGTTCTTGAGTTTGTGGTAATCTATAACATTCTTAATGACCCATCCTTGTTCTTCACAAACTAAACCCGAGTACTCCATGGAGAAATACAAGGTCTCATGAAGTCTTTGTCTAGTAAGTCTTCGAGTTGTGCCTTCAAATTTTTCAATATGGATGGAGCCACCCGATAAGGAGGAATTGAATTGGGATTTGTATTCAATATCAAATCAATACAAAAATCAATTTCCTGTTTTGGAGGAATACCGGGAAGATCATTAGGAAAAACCTCTGGAAATTCACTCACTACGGGGATCGACTCAATGGGAGGAATTTCAGTGTCTAGCTCTTGGACTCTTTCAATATTGAATAGAAAACCTTTAGAGATCATTTTGAATGCTTTTAGACAAGGTATGATACAGTCTCTAGAAATAGAATTTCCCCTATTCTACTCTACACGGGTTCATTTGGAAAGTTAAATTGCACCACTCTTGTCCTACAATTTATAGAAGCGAAGAAAGCATACAACCAATACGTACCAAATAATATATCAAAATAAAACAAATCGAGTTCTACTATTTCAACATAAGAAAATCCATTGGATAACAATATAAGACAATTTCTATACACCCTTTTTGCAACAACTGACTAACCTACCAGAGTAGACACTATAAAATGTTCATGCAAAATATCAGACAAAATGTCAAATTTTTTTGCTACTAGAGGGGTAACAAATGATAAAATAGCACCGGGATCAAGAAAGGCATAGACATCAATTGAGAAAACTAACATACCGGTCACCACGTCGGTAGAAGTCTCATGCTCACCCCTAGAGTAGAGAACATAGAAACGGTTCTTATTTGGAGCCTCATTTTAACCGCTTGCTTGAATTTGAGCACCCTTTTATTGAACCTTCATATTAGGTAAATCCCTAACCTTTATCTTGCCACAGCCAAAACAATTGTCCGTTCTGACCAAACAATAACCAAAATGACCCTTTCCACACTCGGCACATGTGGGCTTCTCATTGGGTGAGGTTCCACTCCTTCCGTTTTGGGCTCAAGGTTTTGTCACTTTATCAGCACGAGCCTTAGGGAACTTTGATGGAATTTATTAGAGACACGCTTCTTAATTCTAGGCTTGTCTTGTATCTCAAGCATATTCTTTGAAGAACCTCCCTCAAAAGATCTTGCCCTTTTAGCATCTCTACTCTTCTTCTTAGCTCTTGTCTCTTCCACATGTTTGGCATGGACCATAAGACGATAAATATTCATGTTGTCATTTATCATCGCTGAATGACACTCTTCTTGTAAGTCATCTGACACCCCCGTCACAAAGTGGGTCATTTCATCTCTAGGAACTGAAACCAAAGAAGGAGAATATTTTGACAATTTAGTGATTTTCAACGAGTATTCATGAACACTCATACCTCCTTTGCAAAGGTTGATAACTCCACCACTTTAACTTCGCTCATCAACCTAGCAAAAAATATATAAAGAAAAGCCTTCCTGAAGATCACCCAAGTCACGGGACCACTCCTTAATGGCCTATTATCCCTCCATTGGATATATCACACCTAAGACACATCCTTGACTTGATAAGTTGCTAACTCAATGTATCACTAGTGGATAACCCCATAAACAACAGTATCTAATAGATCTCATCAATGAACTCATGGTTGACCTCTTCCACCTTGGACCCATTGAAAGAAAGTGGATTCATCTGGGTGAAATTCCTTAGACGGGAAACCATAGTAGTAACCTGTTGATGAGGACTGGGTACAACCTCTCGATTAACCTGGGCTGTCATAGCTTGAGCATGAGCAGTAGCGGCTTGAGCCAACTCAATAAGGGAAGCCCTTGTATCTCAATCCATCAAGGGTGGAGGATTGACCATACCTTGTTCTATATTAGCTTCATCTTCTAGTGGAGGAACTTGATCACCAAGTGAAGGAGCTCCCATATTGGCAATATCCTCTTCAAGCCCTCGTGCCGCATTCGTTGTTGTGTTCATTCTTCCTATGATTAAAAAATAGGATTAGATGCAAATGCACACAATTAGTACACTCTAATGGCACAATATAAGATTTCCACGAAAAATGTGACTTTCTTAGGCATCATATAGGTTCACATCCATAATTGTGGCGCGCTTCACAATTATGAACACAAACTTACATAGACGTTGTTGAGAGAGACATTGAGCCTAAGTTAATTCAACCTGATGCTGTGATACCATGTTTATCACATCCAGGTTTACCCCCTAGATGTAACAGGCATCGTCGTCCCTTTTGAGGACTAAGACTAGCCTCTTAGCTTACATCATCACATTCATACGTCAAATTTAGCAGAAATTTCAAAACAATTCATTACTTCTACCTGGAGAATTAAATAGATCTCTACATACACATAATATATATATATATATATATATACACAATGACCTTCGTATAGGAAGGTTACATAGTATTAACACCTGATTTTGATCGACCTTTATCAATTTTAGGAATGTTATTCGATTAAATACATATTTTTTAAATTTTATTTATGTTCAGAGGTTTCATCAGTTTTGCATAAAAAAATCATATTTTAGTATGCTTACTCAATAAAATTATTGCAAATGTTTTTTTTTTTAAAACGTCTTAAATATTTCTTAGTAAATTTTAAATAATTATTTCATTCAAATGTTTTTAAAGTTAAGTGATTTTCAATTAACAAAAATACTTAAATATATAGAGTATCTTAATTAAATAGAAATTTTAAATTTTACTTAAAATTATTTAATAATTAAACTATCCAATTATAATTTACTTAAATTCTAGCCTATCCAATTTCAATTTTATTACGATCATAGTCACTCTTTCATTTAAATTCTAGCAAATTTTATTGTGATTTTAGCCTTTCAATATCCAATCCAATTTGATTTTAAGACTCCATCTTTTAATCTCACCCGTCCATTAATTAATTAAATCCTTAATCAAATACTAGCCGCTCGTCAAAACTAATCCTACGATCAAGATCTAACCTCCAATTTTTCCTATTTTCTAATACACTATATGTCAAAAACCTAAAATTTCTTTTATTCTCTTCCTCCTCTCTTCTTGGCAGCAACCACCCCTCTCTCTCACTCCCCATTCTTTCTGGCGACACCTCTTCTTTCTCCCTTTTCGGCAATCGCCTCCCCTTCTCTCTTCAACTCTATTCTCTCTTCTCCTCCGCTTTCTTCTCTAACTTGTTTTCTCCAACACTGGCAGCACCCAAGCGAGCTGCCATGTAGCAGCTGGACAGCATCGCGAGAAGCAGCCAACAACAATAATACCAGCAACCAAGCGAAGCTTCCAGGCTACCACAAGCCACCGCATCTCAACCTCAGGCGAGCAGCAGCTACCAGCCTCCATGGAACAACCATCAATAGTGTCAGCCGGCGACACCAACAACTAATCAAAAAATAACCATCTGCACGGAGGTAGCGACTTCAGGCAAAGCATTGTCTCCTACGAGCTTCCTCTCTTCTCCACTTGACTTACTCCTGTAAAACTCTGAGGTTTTTAAATTCGTTGAAGCCGGATCTTAACCGATCCGTCAAGGTACACTCTTTTATTTCATTATTACTCTTTTATGAATTGATTAATTTGACTATAAAATTATCATTATTGTAGGCTTGCATATTTTGTAAATAAATATTATTTGTAGGGTTAAAACTTGGAACTTTTGATTTTCTGATGTTTATGCATGTTTTCTTTATGATAATTGATTTCTCGAATGTTTAAGTTCAACTTTTTGATAAAATATTATTCGAGTTTGTTTAAAATGTCACTTTTGCTTTGCTATCTATTAACATTAATATGTCCTTTTTTTCGTTGTCGGTTATTGACTTAAGTTGATAATATGTAGTGATGATTGACGTCTTTAATTGACTATTTTCTTAGTTAAATCGATTGATTCTTATGTACTGGTCCGCTCTAGCTTCAAATCCTTTTCATTCATTAAAGTCGGATATTATAATTTTGCCTTTAATTTATTAATATAATCTTACTTCTGTTTAGACTCATCTTAAATTGCTTGACTTCTAGGAATTGGGCTTGAGTGCTGATTGTTTGGTAAATATGAAAATATTGATTTGAATTTTATTTGCAACTATTTGATTATTTTTTTTTATTATTCTCTATATACGTGAGGTTATTGTATAATAGCTATATGTTTGATTTTATATGGTAAGTGTGATCTAATTTGAATCAAGGAACTGATCCATATTTAGGTAATATATGCTGATCAAATTGAATTTTAATGTTATGGTCGATTAATTGTTACTGCCTTTTTTTAAGATTTTGATGGAATTTTGCTTATGGTAAATAATATTGCTATAATAATATTTGTACTTAATTTAGGAAAATAATCATTTCCTCCTAGTTATTTCATTGTGTCTTATTTTATTGATTATTTTGCCAAAAATTATTCCTGTTCGCCGTATTATTTATGGACTGTTTTTATTTGGTTATATTTTGGAATGTTTGATTGATTTGATTCTCTTAGTAAGAAAATATTTCTCCATAATTGCTACAAATTGATTCTATTCCTTTAATGTTGCCCTCTCACCTAGTATATAATCAAGACTCTTTTCTTATGTTGAGACTCTACTCATTCATTCACTCTACCACAAACTCACACACTCATCCACTCACTCTGGCTACAAGTTCTCTCATCTCTCATTGCTCATACACACACATTCATTATCTGAACTCATTATTTACTCATTCATTCAATAAATGTGCTACCTCATTGTTAACTCTCTCTCACCTCATTATTCATACTTGAATACTAATAATTTTGATCTACTCTTAAAAATAAGTTAAGATTTTGAAAAGCATTCAAGTGCTTTTTGCAACTTTGTTGTGTTCGGATAACACTGTCTATATTATTGATAAACTCTTCTGCAAAATCGGTTAGCCATCTTTATTAGTTTAAGTTTTATTTTTGTATAATTATAAATATTTGGTGTGTTCGGATAACGCTGTCTATATTATTAAGAGTTTCTTATATTACAATTATTTATCCATTGCATATGCGTTACATTACTTCTTCTAGCAGGTTTTGAACATAGAGATCAATATGTTGAAGAGTGGCGTAGAAGAAATTGTGGGTGAAGCGATTTATTTTAATGTTATAAATATTTTTATTTGTTCTTTATTTTTATTTATAATGTTTGTAAAACTCTTTAACTTTCCATATATGAAATGAATTTTTGGAATCGTCTAAGGGGAAGGGAAATTATGTGCTAATCATCTCTTTATTTGCGAACTTATTTGTTTTAGAAGCATGCTTATAGGATTGTATTTTGATCGACAATCTGATAAAACAACTTTAGATCTAACTAAAATAAAATGAATCACCTTTGCTTGATCACTTGGTTGGTTTTGTCTAATCAATGTTTGAAACAAATTTTACCCGAATTTGCATATTAATTATTTTTTATGACTATATATCTTTTCTTAGTTACTAAAATATTAAATAAATAATTTGTGTACATATTTTTATACAAAGTTTTTCAAATAAATAAATATTATGCCTATAGGATTTTTATACTTAAAAGTCATTTGAGTGAAGAGATCATGCCTATAGGTTGTGGATAATTGTTTTTTACCTAGAAATCATGTTCATGGGAGTTATTAAATAATTTTCAGCATGTCTAAAACAAAATGTAGAATATTTGCTACTTTTTTTTCTTCATTTGTTAAATAATTTTCATAAATAAACTAAAAAATAAAAAATATTTTCACCATGTTCTCACTTAGATAGCATGCTCATAGGATCTAAGTATCGCTATCTGTTTTAGTATATTTATGAATTTATGAATATAGATTAATATAGTTCTAACATATGCTTGAATTAATAACAATAAATCAGTAATCTTAGAAATACTCCTCTTAAGACTCAATTAATAAAATCAACTTTAACTCCCATTTTTTTAATGTTGTCACTTAGAATAAATTTTAAGCAAATAAGTCGTGAATAAAGTAAAAAACAATCATACCATTTTTCCCTTTTAATAAGAATATGTTCCTTGTTTGTATTGTCGCATGTCACACACTTACCATGAGACCTTTCAAAATTATATATTATTTGAAAAGCATGTCTAATTAAAAGTTGGAGGCCAACTTGAAACCTATCGTGCTAAAATAACCGTTTTGTTTGTCTTATTTATTTGACTTGGTGTCTAGAAGAGCGTTATATTTTAGTTTGTTTAAACCCACCTTGAAGAGTCCAATGCCCCTTGGACAATTAAGTTGAGACTATTATGCACCTTATAGGTATGAAATGCATGTGGTGGTGGGGGAGGGGTAGTTGACCCTATGGAGATGTTTACATTGGCTTAGGCTCGAAAAACAAACCTTGATTTTGTATGTGCCTACGCCGCCCTATGGGAAGATAAAAAAGAAAATTCGAGTTATAATCCAAAGAGTCCCTTAGTGTTTTCCTTCGCTTTTATCCATTTATTTGTTTGTTTAATTTATGTTTATTTTGGGTAGCTTAAAATAAAGTATATTTCTCTCCTTTCTATCCTCTCGCTTATTTTTTTCTTATTTGCTTAGTAAATATATTTATTTAATTTTCATCACTTAGACTCGCATGTTTAAATATTAATTAAAATAATAATATGAGCTATTTGTTCGACTCGTTATATCATATAATAATGTATGTTAGGTTCAATTAAGAAATGAGCTTAATTATTTATTTATTGCTATCACCTAGCCTTGCATGTTTAATTTTATTAAATAGTAAAATAGTTTTAACTATTTAATATTATGTTATCACCTAACTAGCACGTGAAAACTAAATAATGAAGTGACTATATTTTCTACTTGTAACCTCAACATATATTGCATGAGACACGGTCGGGATCCATATTTGTAGACCTTGAGCGATGCCTAACACCTTCCAGTCGAGAAAATTTGAACCCTTACCCATTTCACTTTTTCGTTGACCTTAGTTAGACTTAGGTTAGATAGGTGCCCAAATTTGCCTTAATTCATTAGGTGGCGACTCTTCAAAACCCAAAATTCCAAAAGAGTTGTTAGGTCGTCCACAAAATCTGTTTTCGCGAGAAAATGAGGCGAGAAAGAAAGGCGACTTTGCCGGAGATATTAGGTGCTTACCATTAAGTGTCTGTGCTTATTTATATGGGGTTTCTTTATTCAGGTTATTTCATTATTTGTTAGGTGATAACCATGTTTTGTTATTATTTTGTTGCTTTATTTACTGTCTTCTTTCCATGTTTCATCCCTTTCCCTCTACATTATTTCTTTATTACCATGTTTCACCTTTACCCTTTCCCTTATTTGTTTACTTACATGGTTAATCTCATACCCTCTTTCCTGATTTGCATGATTTTTAATATGTCTATATTTTTACATTCCTTTACTTGTGAATGCTTATTTATTTATTTATTGATCTCTTTATAAACTAGCTATGTGTTACTGTGATCCAATCTAATTGCTAAGTATTTATTACTTTGATAACTGTCATTACGTTCATAGTTCCCCCAATTGGGACCCTCTTCCTTTTCTTTTTTATTTTGATCTCGTGATGTTGTGCCTTTGCACCTCTGACAACTACCCCTCTTCTCTTCAAATACCCATTATAGATAGTCGGCATATGCGTGGACATAACGGATAGTTTTACTATTGTGAAACCCCGAGCCTCTCGCATAGAATCCCTTTCAAATCCTCATCAAGCCACCTATTAGAATCCCTAGTTAGGTCATTCATGCTGCATAAGCCTTAGGTGGGTTTGATTGTTTGTGTCAATCAACATAATTTGTAGCGACCCTATCGTCTAAAGGGACCCAACACCTTTCAGACAAACTTCATACTTGTTGTTAATTTGATCATCATATTTAAATCAAGTCATTATGTCGAAATAGAGTTGATAATATTCTTCGACTCTATACATCAAATTTGGAAAGTATAGCTTGAATCAATTATGTGACCTTGTTCTCTTAACTTTTATAATTTCCCACTCTGAGGGTATTGTTCATTTGAAATTAAAACTTTGCCTCACTATATAATAACTTGCATTTGTGTTGATTTACTTATTTGATTAAAAGTTTTCTAGTATTTGGACTTTCTCTCGAGTAAGAATCTGCAATATGACGAATATGGTAACCTTAAAAAAAATCACCCATCTTCTCGTCCAACACAATGTACCCTTTGGACCATCTCTCCTTATCCTATTCCTGCTCACACCCTCTATCAACAAAGATCTCCAAAAAGCGTCAACTTTCATGCTTTACAATAAAAGGGAACAGGTGACAAAATAGAAAAGTCTAAGCTAGATACACGAGAGCAAAAAATGTATGACTAGGAGAAAAAGGTAAATTGAGGACTAAACTCAATAAATGCTCATGACCTGAGGTATAAAAACTTATATCTACACCCAGGAAAATTCCATTAGAATTTAAAATTCCAATATTAAACATTCTTATTTCATCTAGGTCGCAGACAAGCCTACATACGTCATCGTTACTTCATCTAGGTTAATTTTAGCGGAAATTTGAACTTTTTGTTACTTTATATTCTTACTAATCAATTCAAATATAATCATAATTTGTTCACCATCAACCATCTAACATTAAGATCATCAAAATGAAAGAAATAGTTAAATATAGCAATAACTGAATACTTGCCAAAATGGCACCAATACTAAGTCTGAAATAATACAGGAAAGAAACGCTAGTGGAACATACTCCACTAACTCAATCCTAAGACTAAGCTAAAATATAAATGGGCAAGCATCCTCGAAAGCATTAGGGCCTACCAAGATCGGATGAATACTCGACCTCCGGATAGCTTCATCGTCAAACTATAGCTCTAGCGTCCACCTGTGTCTGCACCTAAAAATTGTAGAGTTGTATATGGTTAGCACACACTTGTAATAAGTATGGGTACATGCAATCACATACACTTGACATGCATGAGCAAGAATATCTCTTTCGTAACAACATGATTATGGGAAGTCAAATAAGTTGACTTGCAAAATTTAAATTAGAAGGTTAGTGAATTTTCCAAATTTAGATTAGGAAGGTCATGCCATGAGGGTATTATGCATCATCATACTTATCATATTTTACACATCACATAACATTTTACACGTAACACATATCCCATAGCATATAGCGCATAACATCATTTATAACATTCATTCGTATGCCATGAGACGTTGGAATCATGGACTTGACATTAAGACTTTCCAAAATTAGGGCTCAACATATGGGACCTCAACTAGGGAGTCTTCATTAGCAACATAGAGTATGCTTCATACATTCATACGTGCTTCATTTCATTTATTCATAAGCAAGTGTAAACACCAGCTATACCTATAATGTAGTTTAAGACTCTCATTGGGTTTGCTGTGCAATGACCAAGAAAAACCTAGTATCATTACCTGTGTCTAACTCACATGTTGATTATCCTATCCTGACACCTTTGGTATCACTCATTTCATTGTGTACATCATTTGAGGATGACCTCATTCATTCATTGGGAACTTTAACTTTAACCGACACAGATCAAGTAAGAATTATGAAATTCAGTGAATCACCCAAACTGAAAAGAGGTTGAATCAACGGCCAAGGTGACCCAAAAAATGCCAGCGTACATGGGAATTTAACCCCGCTATATCCCAATATTGGCAGTAGAGGTTCAAAGACTAGGAGATATAAGGAGACACATACCCGGCATGCCACAGAGTCTCATCTCATGAGAGTTACGTGAACCTCGACCCTTTCCGAAAGAAGGCATCACCGCTCATAGCTAGTCTATCAGTGCTCAATATAAATTTCCATTACTTTCAACTCATACGTCATGGAATCTAGCTTCTAGTATGAGGACATCATAGCTAAATAGATGATTTATCATCTAATTATCATTACAATTAAGGGTGTTAATCTCAATACTTTCATTAGAATGTTCATAGAGACTGGTCTCTTCATGAACTCCCACTCTCATAGGTGAGTACGTTTTGGTAACATTTACTTATGCTCATTCGAGATTGTTCTCATCTTTCACATTCGCATCATATCATGTTGTCACCACATTCATTAACATTAGTAAATATGTTGTTCATAATTACTCACCCCCTTTTACGTGAATGTTTATTTCATCATATGCCAATGCACTTGGCCATTTATGTCTTTCACACTCTTACTTAACCCTTATAGGGTATTATCATTTTATTACATAATGATCATTTCATTGTATGCCTATGCAGTTGACCATTTAGTGTGTTTTATACTCGTACTTAACTTTTCTAGGGTTACTTCATTTCATTACATACATCTTAGGTTCACTGATTTTTAAACGTATGCTAGACATATGGGTCTGTACATACAATGGATGAGGCTTCATTAATAGTTCGTTCAGTGACTCATATATTCCTAAGATTATGAAGTACAAAACTTATGTATCTCATGAACGTCAACATTTTCAACATGAATGTCAATATAAATGTTAACATGAACATCAACATGAACATCAAAATCGACATAAATGTGAACGTCAACGTGAATGTCAACGTGAACGTCAACATTAACCTCAGCGTTAAAATCAACATGAATATGAACGTCAATGTCAATGTCAACGTGAACATTAACGTGAATGTCAATGTGAAGGTAAACCTAAACGTTAATATTGATATTGACATTTACATTTACGTTGACACTTATATGGACATTGACAGTGATGTTTAGGTGTACATTTATGTTCATATTCACATTTACGTTGATGTTCAAATTCACATTAACATGTAAGTTGACATTGATGTTGACGTGCACATTCACATTCAAATTGACATTGATGATTACATTGACCTTGACGTTCACACTAGTGTTTACATTGACATCAAGCTAACGCTTAGGTTTACCTAAACGTTCACATTCACGTTGATGTTCACATTGACATTGACATTGATGTTCATATTCACGTTGATGTTAACGCTGAGGTTAATATTGCGGTTCACGCAGATATTCACATTGACGTTCACATTCATGTTCATGTTCATGTTCATGTTAACATTTACATTGACATTCATGTTGACGTTCATGTTGATGTTCAAGTTGACGTTAACGTTTACCTTGATGTAGATATTAACGTTAACTTTGATGCTGATATTTTTGTTGACGTTCAAGCTTATGTTTACGTTGACGTTTATGTTCACCTTCAAGTTTACGTTTATGTTGACGTTCATGTTAATGTTCATGTTGAAGTTCCATTCACATTGACATTTATGTTGACCTTCACATTAATGTTGACGTTCAAATTGACATTGACATTTACGTTCACCTTAATATTGATTTTGACGTACACATTGATATACACATTTACGTTGACATTTACATTCATGTTATGTTGACATTCAAGTTGATGTTGACGTTTACGCTAACTTTGACATTAACGTTAATGTTTATGTACACGTTCACATGGACGTTTATATTGACGTTGACATTCACATTCATGTTCATATTGATGTTCATGTTCACATTGACGCTTACATTAATATTGACGTCGATTTTTTATTTTCATTGATATTTATGTTGACTTTGATGTTCACCCTAATGTTTACGTTCACGTCAAGGTAATGTTTAGGTTTATATCCACGTTGATGTACTCATTTATCTTAAAATTGACGTTCATATTCACGTTGATGTTAAGGCTTATGTTAATGTTGACGTTCACATAGACGTGTACGTTGATGTTCACATTTACGTTGATGTTCATGTTAATATTGACATTCTTGCTAACGTTTATGCTGATATTCATGTTGACATTCATGTTGACGTTCATGTTGATGTTCCTGTTGATGTTGACGTTTACATTTAGCTTGATGTTTAAATTTATGTCGATCTTGACATTGACGTTAACATTGACGCTAATGTTTACATTGACGTTCATGTTCACATTCAATTTTACGTTTATGTTGGAGTTGACGTTCACGTTCATATTGAAGTTCACATTCACGTTGACATTTACATTGACGTTCATATTGACATTGATTTTCAGCTTCACATTTACATTGTTGTTCACGTTTATATTGACATTGATGTTCACGTTAACAGTGACTTTGACATACACATAAACGTTTACCTTTATGTTGACTTTCAAGTTGATGTTGACATTTACATTTACATTGACGTTTATGTTAACGTTTATGTAGACATTCACATTGACGTTTACATTTACATTGACGTTCAAATTCATGTTCAGATTGACTTTCACGTTCACGTTGAGACTTACATTGATATTTTCATTGATATTATGTTGACATTAACGTTTACGATGACGTTTATGTGTACGTTGATGTGCACGTTTATGTTGACGTTCACGCTATTATCTACATTGACATCAAGCTGACGTTTAGGTTGATGTTCACGTTTACGTTTACGTTCAAGTTTGTATACATTGATGTTCACTATGAAGTTAACATTCACGTTAACGTTCACATTAACGTTGACATTTACGTTCACATATACATAGACATTCATATTAACATTGACGTGCACGTTCACATTTACATTGACTTTCAAGTTGATATTGACGTTGACTTTGACGTTGACATTGATGAAGTGTTGAGTATAAATGAACCCTTACCTATATGCCCCTATGTGAATGTGTTATTAGCTAATATCAAGAGTCTTAAGTGTGATGTGAAGTTAACTTGTCTCCTATGCTATTATGTGTTGTGTGATCTATGCGTGAATGTGTATTGTGTTGCTAAGACGGTGGCTTCTTCAATATGTTGTTTATAGTCAATAGGTGATCATGTTGATCAATTTACACACACCCACACTTCATTTGTCATAAAATTAGTATAAGTTCATGGTGTCTAATTAAAGGGTATTCTAATATAGACTTGTGTCTACTAATATTCATGTATAATCTGATGTATCCCTTAACTAGGATCACCTGGTAGGTTTACTAGTGTGTCTAAGGCTATGGAACCTTGTCGATGCATTGCACATGTGTTCCTTGATAGGATAGTTCCTAGGTTTGTAATATATATACATGAACATGAATGCATGAATATTTTATGAATATGTATAGTGTCTAAATTTGTTTATGTGAAATTATTGCTCATGTAGTTACACGTATACCATTATGCTTGAATAGAGTAAAGTATGAATATAAGAATTAATATGTGTGGTCCAAAGTTGTTATGTGAAAGGTTTGCTCAAAAGATTGTACACACACACATGTATGTTGATCTAGACAATGGAGTGTCCTTGAATGATTTTCTCAAGTGTACCCTAAACTAGATTATGCTTTAAATATGATATGTTCATTTCAAAGGACTTCTCACGTGATTAAGGTTGATTAACTCTTATCTATGACCTATGACCTAAGCATAAGAGAAGTTAACTCTCCTACGCCTACGTTGTATAAATTATAATATATAAAATACTCATATCTGCAATGACGGTATATGTCTTGCTAAGGATTTTGTTATTACAAATAACATTAATGATGATATTAGCTTGGGTATTCCTTTTATTACTCAAATAAAACCTTATGTTTCAGATTTTAATTCAATCAAAACAAAAATTTTGGGAAAAGAAATTTCTTTCACTTTTATAAAAACTCTTTGTCTTGAAGAAAGTAAATTTTTGGATAAACAAACTGCTTTCAAAATAAATCAGATTTATTTTTTTAAAGAAGATAGTAAGGTTAAGAAAATTGAGCAAATTTTAAAAAACAGAGGAATGGTTGCTAAAATAGCCAATCTTCAGAAAACATTCGGAAAAATAAATTACTCAGAATTTCCTAATACTTTTTGGGCTCGAAAGACCCACATTATTGATTTACCATACATTGATGGATTTGATTAAAAGGGCATTTCTACAAAAGTTAGGCCTATTCAGAATCTTCTTGGAGTTGTTCAACATTCAATGTTAATAATGCAGCTGAACAAGAACGAGGTTCTCCAAGACTTGTTATAAACTACAAGCCTTTAAACATAGTTTTGAAACGGATTCGCTATCCAATTCCAAATAAAAGAGACCTGTTAAAAAGAAGTTTTAATGCCAATATTTAAAGCAAATTTGATTTGAAATCAGGTTTTTGCCAAATTCAATATCCCGAAAAGGATAAATATAAAACTACTTTTCATGTCCCGTTTGGACAATTTGAGTGGAATGTAATGCCTATTGGGCTTGAAAATGCCCCCTCTGAATTTCAAAATATCAAGAATTCAATTTTTAATCACATAAGCAATATTATGTTTATATTGATGATACATTAATTTTCTCCGAGAACATTGATTCTCATTTAAAACATCTGAATGTTTTCTTTAAAATTATTAAGCACAATGGATTAGTCATTAGTGATAAAAACATAAAACTTTTTCAAACAAAAATAAGATTTTTAGGACATGATCTTTATCAACGTACCTATAAAAACATTTGCAGATCCATTTAGTTTTCAACTAAGTTTCCTAATATTATTCTTAACAAAATGCAATATCAGAGATTCTTAGGAAGCCTTTATAATGTTGCCGACTTTATACCTATAGTAAGGCACATTTGTAAACCTCTGTTTGATAGATTGAAAAAGAATCCGTCTCCTTGGAGTTATTAACAAACCAATGCCTTTATTCGTCATAAGAATATGGTTAAAAACTTTCCTTGTCTTTGTATCTCTAACCCAGATTATTTTATGATTGTAGAAACCAAGGCTTCTGACATAGGATTTGGTGGCATTCTTAAACAAAGAAAAACCCCAAATTCACAATAACAATTAGTTCGTTATACCTCAGGAATCTGGAATTTCGCTCAAAAGAACTAGAGCATTGTTAAAACGGAAGTCAATGCTATTGTTCTTTGCATCACTAAATTTTAGGATGATTTCGTTAATAAAGAATTACTTCTTAGAGTAGATTGTAAATCTGCAAAAGAAATCCTCCCAAAGGATATTGAAAATATTGTTTCTAAACAAATTTTTGTTAGGTGACAAGTCATATTATCTAGCATCGATTTTCAAATCGAATTTATCAAAGGAGAAAATAATTCTTTGTTATATTTTCTAACAAGAGAATTCTTGTTGGGACATAATGAGCAGGCCAAAAGGAATTAGGCCTGTAGTAGCAAAAGAGCCTACAAGTCCCAATAAAAGAGGCCCAACAAAAGCTACACGTCCATTTACTATGAGTCCTGATATCGATCATAACAGGTATTAAGCTTTGGCCCAATGGCCTTCTATCATTTCTTATGAATCACCTCAGAGTAGTTCCTCCAACATGTTAATTTTGAAGAAACTCTTTTCAAAGGATCTAGAGCCTAGATCTTCATCTCCTATTGGAAAACTCAGATTTTCCCAAGTATAAACTAGTTAAAGGTATGCCACGAAGCAACCAGAAAGCTATGCTAAGGCAGTATCTCCAGCTATTGCCAAGTCTCCTTCTAAAGAGAAGGAAAAATTTTAAATGATTCCTTTATAGATTTTTCCAATCTTGCCTTTAGACAAATAATATGAAGGTTACGAGATTAAATATCTTTTAAAACCTATTTATACTAACAGGTATTACATTGATACCGATAATACCTTAAAAACAAGAAGGTTTTTTGAGTTCATTCTTATAGACACAGGATCTATAGAAATTGAGCATGAACCAGCGGACAAATCTGACCCACATAGTATCGCTTATTTAAAGTTCACAATTTAAAAGATTTTGTCACCATTTAATTTGCCTCATCTACAAACCCCTGTCAACTTCTCAAAGAGGTTTAATCCACAAACCTATAAAATGATTACAAGAATGCTTGGGTCAATTTACTGTATGTTAGACAAACTACCCATACATGGTTTGTGAAGTATTGTCCAAAAGTTGCGGCTTCTACAATTCCCAGATGTTTGTACGAATGGTGGAGCTATTTTGATGGACATAAACAAGTTATGCCAAAACAATTTTCAAAAAGATATCTTCAATTTCAAATTGATGAAGGCATATCCACCCTACCAGAGAATATTAAGCTCTGTAAGTTTTTTATTAAAAAAAGTTTATCTTATATTATTAGCTGGACATTTGTTAATGCAAATTTTTACAGGATTAAATTCTTATCAAAAGAGATTTGAGTCAAAGGTTGGTCCCCAACCAAAAAGGATGTTCCTTCTTCGTCCAAGAAGAAGAGTCCATTAGAGTCGTTACCCTCCAAGAGTGAGTTGAAGAAAAGGTTAGAGAAAGCTTGTCAAAGATAGACAATGATCCAGATTAGAATGCCATTAATAGACTTCTTTATGAAGCTTCATCATAGAGTGATGATAATGGTGATATGATGAAGCCTAAAGCCTTAGCAAGGTCTTATTTAAATCCATATGATTAAAACATGATTGAGATATTAAAATTGGAATAATTAGTCTTTAAGATAGAGATCTAAAAGATCGGAATTATCAACTAAGAGATAAAGGAGTCTCAAAGAGATAGAATCTTTATCGTATTAATCATATCAGATTAATTGACCTACAAGGCAGACAGGCATGGCCGACAATTCTGGCACACAAAGACTTTATCAAAAGATAACGAAGATGCTTTCTTAAAGGCAAAAGCAACTAACAACTGAAAAAGCAAAAAGAATGGATGGAAATCAAGAAACGTCAACAAACGCTAACATCAATGTCAACGTCAACCTGAACATAAACATCAACTTGAACGTCAATATAAATGTGAATGTAAACATCAATGTCAACATAAATGTGAACATCAATGTCTATGTAAACATCAATATTAATGTGATTGTCAATGTCAATGTTAACGTGAACGTGAATGTGAACGTCAATGTAAATGTGAACGTGAACGTGAACTTCAACATGAACATGAACATCAATATAAACATCAATGTAAACATCAAGGTCAATGTTAATATGACATAAACGTCAACCGAAAACTTGAACATCAAAATGAATGTCAAAGTGAACATGAACATGTACATCAACATGAATGTGAAAGTGTAAGTGAACATCAATCTGAATGCCAACATTAGCATAAGTGTTATTGTCAACATAAATGTGAACGTCAATGTCAATGTCAATGTTAATGTGAACATGAACGTCAAATTAAATGTGAACATCAACGTAAATGTAAACTTGAACATCAATGTGAATATAAACGTTAATATCAACTTGAATGTCAACGTAAATTTAAACATGAACGTCAATGTGTATGTCAATGTCAATGTTAATGTGAACGTCATTGTCAATGTCAAAGTGAAATTTAATGTGAACGTTAATGTGAACGTCAACATCAATATTAACGTCCACATAAATGACAACGTGAATGTGAACTTCAATGTGAATGTCAACATCAACGTCAATATAAACGGAAACTTTAATATATACATGAATGTCAAATTAACATAAACATCAGTGTCAACGTCAATGTAAATGTAAACATAAAGGTCAACGTTAACGTCAACGTCAACTTTAACATCAACATGAAAGTCAACGTGAACATCAACATGAACTTCAACATAAACGTTAACATGAACATTAACGTGAACATCAATATAAATGTGTGTGTGAACGTCAACATTAACGTAAGCATTAACGTCAATACGAATGTGAACGTCAATGTCAACAACAATCTGAACGTGAATGTGAACGTCAACTTTAATATTAACATGAACGTAAACGCAAACTTGAACGTCAATGTTTATGTCAACCTATACTTTAGTTTGACATCAACTTAAACATTATCTTGAACGTCAACATCAATATAAACGTAACCGTTATTTTAAACATCAAGTGCACGTCAACATCAACATCAACTTACAAGTCAATGTGAATATGAAGTTAAACGTTATCGTGAACGTGAATGTGAATGTTATTGTTAATGTCAATGCAAACGTCAATGTACACCTTAATGTTAATGTCAACATCTAAATAAGTGTCAATGTAAACATCAACGTCCACATTATCATTAACGTAAATGTCAATATTAACCTCAACCTGAACGTGAACATGAATGTAAACGTCAATGTAAAAGTCAAAATTAATGTCAACATGAATGTGAACGTCAAAATCAATATGAATTTCAACATTAATGTGAAAGTGAATGTTAACGTCGAAGTATACATGAATTCAACGTCAATATCAATGAGAACTTCAATATAAATGTCAATGTGAATGTCAATATGAAATTCAACATAAATCTCAGCTTGAACGTTAACATAAATGTCAAAATGAACATGCATATCAACGTGAATGTTATAGTAACCATAAATGTCTACGTGAATGTCAACTTCAACGTCAACGTTAACGTGAACGTCAATGTAAGCATTAATATAAACGTAGACATTAGCTTGAATGTCAATGGAAACATCAACATGAAACATCAATGTGAATATCAACGTAAATGTCAAAATCAATTTAAACATGAATGTTTATGTCAACATGAATGTAAATGTCAACGTCATCCTAAACAACAGCTCAGACATCAATGTAAGAATCAACGTGAACGTCAATGCGAATATAACTAAAACATCAACTTTAATGTCAACGTCATTGTGAACGTCAATGTGTACTTCAAAATCAACATCAACATAAAAGTCATCATGACATCAATGTGAACGTTAATGTCAATGTAATCGTCAATATCAACGAGAACATGAACGTAAACGTCAACATTAATATTATCATTCACGTGAACGTGAATGTGAACATCAACGTAAATGTAAACTTGAAAGTGAACATGAACGTGAATGTCAATGTCAACGCCAACGTCAACATAAACTTCAGCTTGAATATCAATGTAAATAATAGTGTGTACGTTAACCTCAACGTCAATGTCAATGTTAACATGCACATAAATTTCAACATCAACGTGAACGTCAACATGATCATCAATGTCAACATCAACGTGAACGTCAACGTAAACTCAATGTGAATGTCAACATGACCGTCTATGTGAACATGAACATCAGCTTAAACATCAACGTAATCATCCATGTAAATGTGAAATTTAATGTAAATGTCAAAGTGAACGTTAAAGTAAATATCAGCATGAATATCCACTTAAACATCAACATGAACGTCAATACGAATGTGAACGTATATGTGAACACCAACGTGAACATCAACTTGAGTACCAACATGAACGTAAACTTTAATGTCAATACTAACTTCAAAGTCAACATAAACGACAACTTGAACGTCAACGTAAAAATCAATGTGAACATCAATGTGAATGTCAACATGAACGAGAACGTCAATTACAACATAAACCTCAACATCAACATGAAAGTCAATTTCAACATCAACGTAATATAAACATCAAAGTTGATGTTCATGTTAACTTCAACATGAATGTGAACATGAATATTAATGTGAATGTGAACTCTAATGTCGTCGTAAACATTAACGTTAACATTAACGTATATGTCAACGTCACCATAAATGTGATCGTGGACATGAAAGTAATATATATGTGAACATCAATGTGTCTGTCAACTTCAATGTTAACGCGAATGTCAATATCAATGTACACGAGAACGTCAATGTTAACGTGAATTTGAACATCACTATCAATGTGAACGTCAATGTAAATTTCAATTTGAATGTGAACTTCAATGTAAACGTCAAATTCAACATCATCATAAACGTAAACTTGAACGTGAACGTCAATGTAGACATCAGTGTCAATGTCAACATGAATGTCAAAGTAAATGTAAACATCAAGGTCAACGTTAACGTTAACGCCTATGTCAAATTTAACATCAACGTGAACATAAACATGAATGTCAACATAAATGTTAACATTAATGTCAATATGAACATGAACGTCAACGTCAACGTGAACGTGAATGTGAACATGAATGTGAACGTCTATAGGAATGTCAACCTTAATTTTTGCATGAACATCAATATGAAGTGAACATCAATGTAAACGTTAGTGTGAACGTGAATATAAACGTCAATGTCAATGTGGACATTGATATACCGTGGTTTCACGGCATTAATAATTTTTCCTTAAGATTAGTGTGTCCAAAAGCCTTTTTGTGCTAATTTTTATATAAGTTTCTCCTTATTTGCAGGAAATCTTTCCATAGATAAATGCGGAGGTTTTTGAGCGAAGAAATGCAGAAGAAACCACCTACGGAGCTTGTGACGGTCCGTCATGCTTGTGACGGTTAGTAGGTGGCAGCGTAGTGCAGCTGCTGAAGGAAGATGGGGAAGTCTGACCAAGTGTGGGGTTACGGAGTCCATGACGGTCCGTAGTGCTTATGAAGGTCCGTCGTGCTTAAGACGGTCTGTCCTACAAGTTCGTCATGAAGTTAAGAGAAGTAGTCCCAGTACCCATAATACAAGAGTTTAATTGTTTTGGAACGAAGACCCTTGACGGACCGTTATGCCTGTGACGATCTGTCATACTTGCCGTCGAGGGTAATGAAGAGACCAGCAGATGAAATTGCACAAGTATGGGACGACGGAGTCCAAGACGGTCCGCCGTGACCACAACGATCCGTCGCGAAGTCCGTCGACCCAGCCGCGTTTTGACAGATTTCCAGCAAATAGAATCCTTGTTTACTTAGGTTTTTATTTTCTATAAATAGTTCAAAAAACCTCATTTTTGAGGTTATACTCTGGATCATTGTTAGATTTATGAATATTGGGAGACTCTTGATTATTTTGTAGACTGTTTGAGAGATTATTGATTATCTTGAGACTTTTATCATTGATTGTTGGCGATTTTTGCTGATTAATCAAGTAAACTTTCGGATTTTACTCTTTCTCATCGAAGTAAGTGCATGAATTCTTATATCACATATTTGAATATTGTAATTATGACTATGGGTAACTAAACTCCATAACTAGGGTTGTGGGAACCATAGGCAAATAATGAGGTAAAACCTAACTAAAATAACAATTCTTGAATAGTGTCTTGCATGTATTAATAATTCTTTCGCTTAGAAGTCTTTTTAACGGATGGACAACGTTAGAACTCGCCTTAATGCTACTTCTCGGACTAAGGAGGTAGATAATAGCAAAAGAATTATCAACAAAGATTTAGTGTACAGTATCTAATAGGCTAGTATTGATTGGTACGAAGTAATAGCTTAGTCAAATATCAAACACGATGCTTAATATGAGGTAAAGATAAGGGTTAGGATAGCGACAGACGTAGCCGAACCAAGGTGCGGAGTGAAATTTTCTAGATGCCGGACCAAGGATTTAGAAATACAACAATTATCACTTTGCATGCAAGATACTAGGAGAGAATTGTTATCGTTAGAATTGTCAAGTTATGAACCTTTGGGGAACACGTAAACCCTAGTTACTTTGATTAATTGAGTAAACTCCAACATTCGAAGTTGTTAAGTGTCTCTTTCAATTTCGCTAGTTACTTTCATTTATTTTGAAATAGAAAACCCCCCTTTTATTGTTTTTGCTTTCAAAGAAAGTAATTGACCGTACAATAGTTATAATAGATTGAAGTTAAGTCTAAACTATTTTCCTCGTGGGAATGATCCCAACCTCACTAGTGGGGTTATTTACTTGACACGACCGCTTTACTTCTTATTTGAGAAGTAAGTTTGAGCGTATCAGATTTTGGCGCCGCTGCCGGGGAAAGTAGCTTTTAGATTAACTTAAACTTATTACTATAGTTTAGTAGATATTTTCTTGATATTACTTTGTTTTATTGTTTTTGATCCTTGCAGAACCATCCTCCTTGTATGCCAAATACACGGAGAGGAAGAAAACCCCTATTTCCCTACGATCACGAATTAGAGCGTACACTACGCAACATGAATAGAAACTTGGGAATTAATGATGATGATCCAAACCAGAACATCCCAGCTCCGGTTGATGTTCATGGTTAGTTGTTACCCGATGCTCCGGGTGAACACCAACAGAGGGGGAAAAATCCCGCTCCACGGCCCAAAGCATACTACAGAGGCTATGATAACATAGCAGACTCTGATGGACCACTTGTCTTGCCTCCTTTACAACAAGGCCATACTTTTGTGGTAACTAGTAGCCTCATTCAAATGCTCACTGCAAGAGGTTTGTTTTAAGGGCCACTTTCTGAGGATCCACATGCCCATATAGCTACGGTAAGGGCGGTGTGTAAAAGTTGTGTAGGGAGGCCTAACTTGGACTTGGATGTAATAGGGCTTAGAGTGTTTCCTCTGTCACTGACGGTAGAAGCTGTTATATGGTTCACTAAGCTCCCTTATAACTCAATTTTCACTTGGAACCAACTAAGGGATGTCTTCTTAGCACGCTACTATCCGGTCTACAAGAAACAAAACCACAAAGACAGAGTGAACAACTTTGTGGCACTACCAGGAGAGTCAGTTAGTAGTTCTTGGGATAGATTCACCTCGTTCTCGAGAAGTGTCCCAAATAACCGCATAAATGATGAGTCACTGAAGGAATACTTCTATCGAGGACAAGATGATAATAATAAAGCGATGTTGGACACTATAGCAGTAGGATCTTATGGGGAGTGCCCTTATGCTGAGATTGCTGAAACATTAGAGAAAATCTTCCGTAATAATAAAGCTTGGAGTACTAGGAAGTCAGATACCGGGAGAAATACCTTCGCAGTACAATCCACTCACAACCAAGCCACATATGAGATTCGTGAAGAAATGGCTCAGATGAGAATTGAGCTTGGGTTTGTACTAAAACATGTCACTGGGGGGTAGAGAAAAGATAAATGCAGTCAACTACTTGTCGAAACCACCGCCACAAAATGATGAGTGTTATTATGAAGAGGATTCCTATGCGGTAAATGAGCAGACGGGGGGTTTCCGACCAAGTGCCCAAGGCTCTAATCAGGAGAATTGGCGCCAAGGTCAAGGGAACCAAGGTCAGAACTATGGTGACTACAATCGTGAGGGTCATTATGTCTGAGATTGAAACTATAACTGCGACTACAACTTCAACATGGGTAACTACGGTAACAGAAATGATAGGAATGGGCCCTATGTCCCTCCTCAAAATTGTGAAGTTACTCCTAGGGATGGTGGAGATAGTATGGCGCGAGTTGATGATATGTTGCACAAAATGATGAGGAGGTTCGATGCTAGTGATGAGCACATTAAAGACTTATGGTGTGATTTAGTAAGTATTGGGCAAAAAGTTGATACACATGCAATATCGATTAAGCAAATCGAGTTTCAAATGGCCCAATTATCTGCGACTGTGAAGACACGGCAAACGGGCACCCTTCCTAGCAACACTGTCCAAACTTCAAAAAATGATGCGCACTGTATGGCAATCACTACTCGGGGTGGTAAGCAAACCATTGACCCACCTATTCAGTCTAATGAGGACAAGGTGAGAAAGGATGATGATAAGGTGGTAAAGGGTAGTGGTGAAGCAGAATAGAGCAATGGAAAAGATGCAGAAGTCCCTACGAAGGTAATTCCCATGCCTAGACCACCACCACCCTTCCCTCAGATATTAGTGAAAAAGACCGAGGAGGGTAAATATCGGCATTTTATAACAATGCTAAAGCAGTTTTCTATCAATGTTCCTTTCGTAGAAGCTCTAGAACAAATGCCCGATTATGCCAAGTTTATGAAAGATCTGGTTACAATGAAAAGATCGGTCACTATCGAGGATGATGATAGACTGCAGCATTGTAGTGCTATTGCTACAATATCTCTCGTACTAAAGAAAGAAGATCCGGGTGCGTTCACTATTCCTTCTACAGTCTGGTCATTACATTTTGTGAAATCATTATGTGATCTGGGGCAAGCATAAATCTAATGCCCCTCTCGATTTACAAGAATTTGGGTTTGGGTGACCCAAAACCCACAGCGATGCGGCTACTGATGGCTGATCAAACAGTGAAAAGGCCTGTAGGGATACTCCATGATGTACTAGTAAAAGTGGAGTCATTCATATTTTCGGCAGATTTTGTTATTGATGATTGTGAAGTCGATTTTGAAGTGCCTATTATTCTTGCGAGGCCATTCCTTGTTACAGGTAGAGCCGTAGATGATATGGAAAAGGGTCAGATGAAATTTTGGTTGAACAATGAAGAAGCGACCTTCAACTTTTGTAGGACCATGAGGCAGAGCGGTGAGCTCCATTCGGTATCCGCCATATCTCACAAAAAAAAGATGAAGAAGGAGAATGAAGAAAAAAGTGCGAAACAAGAGTTTATGGTTTGGGATTTTGTACTGTTAGATAGATCTGGGTTGCCTTTTTTTCGGGCAAGCTCAAGTACAAACGCACTGGCCCTTACTTGATCACCCAAGTATTCCCTCATGAAGCAGTTGAGTTAAAAACCAAGGAGGGAGTGCCGTTTAAGGTTAATAGAGAACGAATAAAACTCTATTTTGGGCATAGTGCATCGGTGAATGAAGTGACAGAGGCATACCATCTTGATGAAGGCTGAGTAATCAAGTGTCCTCAATCGTGCCGCGACGTTAAATCAGGCGCTTGTTGGGAGGCAACCCAATTCTTATTGTTTTTATTTCTAGTAATGGTAGCATTTTTTACTAATGGGTTTAAATTTGCAGGCACATCACCAAGAATTTCTGCAGAAAATTACTCTGCAGCAGTCACTGACGGATACAGCGACGGACCGTTGCGCCTGCGATAGACCGTCGCATGAATCCTTTGTGCCAGGTAAGTCTTTCAGTTATTTTCAAACTAGGGCACACACGACGGAACCAACGACAGATCGTCACAACTGATACGGACCATCTTCGAGGAATTGTCGCGTCATTAATGAGGCGTACCCGACCCGACCCGACTGGAGGTTTTTTTAAACAAAATAAAAATCTCACCATTTAAAATACCCAACCCTTCATATCATCCATTCCTTAACTCTTCCTCCTAATTCCCTCCCTTTTCCACTTCCAAAACCATCTCTCTATTAAACCGATAATTTTCATCATATTTTCAAAAATCCTAAATGCCATCATCTACTAGTCGGAGAGTTGCTGTTGTTGGTGTCTACTTTATCATCAATACCTTTTCCTCTTGTTTTTCTCAAAATTCACAAGTATGTGTCTCTAATTTCTACTCATTTATATTGCATTTTTGTTTACCAATTAGTATTAGCCTATTTCTTCTTGATATGTTCATTTTTTTATATAAAATTCTGTCTAACCTAGGTTAAAAATCTTCGAAATTGCCGTGTTTAAAATCCTCGAAATAGGTGCTTTAGCATTGAGAGTTTACTAGGTATTTGGGTTAGAAAATTGTAGGTCCCAACCCTATCAATTCGATTTGGGTCATAGGGGATGAATGGGGCATCCCTAGTTCTGTCACTGATTTACAGAACGAGACCCCGATTACGGACCGTCGTTGGGTCCGTTCAAAAATCCCTAACACCCCACTGTCCAATTTTATGCAAGTGTCCTCCAACAGACACATGCGACGGATCATCATCCCCACGACGGTCCGTCCTCCATAACCAAACTGGTTGTCAGAGACCCTAATCCTAAGGGTTTCTCATTTTTTTCCAAGTGTCCTTAAACGGATACATGTGACGGACCGTCATACCCACGACGGTCCGTCCTGCATAACCGTTCTGGTTGTCAGAGACCCTATCCCTGAGGGTCTCTCACTTTTTCTAAGTGTCCTCCAACGGACACATGTGACGGACCGTCATACATACAAGAGCCCGTCCTGCACAACCGTTGTGGTTGTCAGAGACCCTGTTCCAAAGGGTCTCTCTCTATTTTCCTAAGTGTCCTCAAACGGGAAAGTACGACGGACCGTCATACCCAAGACGATCCGTCCTGCTTGACCGTTATGATAGTCAGAGACCCCTCTCCTAAGGGTCTCCATATTTTTTTTCAAGTGTCCTCTGACAAAGACCTACGACGGACCGTCGTCCCTGTGACAGTCCGTCCTGCACATACTGTCATACTTCTCAAAGACTATCTTTCAGGGTTCTCCAGATAAACAGAGTCTAAATTAAGACACGACGGACCCCATGACGGTCCGTCATAGTCACGACGAGCCGTAACTGGCCAGTCGTGTTTCACTGTTACGATAGAAATGTCATTTTATTTTAATTTTGTTGTATTTATTTTGTGTGGTTTTGCTTGTCATGTTTGCTACTTCTAGTACTAATATTGATCCTTTACAGGTACTATCTACTATGGCACCAAAACAAGATCGAGTCTATGCACGCGGGCGATCGAAGTCTGTCTCCCAGTCTGCCCGCCTGGTCATTGGCTCTGATGATGAGTGTCACCCCGAGTACGTGCCCCCAGGCACTTCCACCCCTTCCTGTGTTGCACGTGCTGCCAGAGCCAGACCCAAAATGGTGGTGTCCGGCGTAGTCACTGCCTCCTAGTCTGATGAGGAGCGCACACTGACCGACACACCTTCTGGGTCAGCCACCAATGAAGAAGGAGCGGCTGGCTCCTTAGGAGATTCGTAGTCGGAGAAAGCCTCTGGATATGCTGAGGTTCCCGCACCCGCCACTGCTGCAGTGTCGGCCTCGTCTGATGAGGCTGACAGTTCGGAATCCACACCCGATTCACCAGCTCATGCTCTCACCCCGGCTACTGACCAGCCCAACCGGTGGTGTGTCGACGGGAAATTTCAAGTCTACTCCGACGCAAAGTTCCTGAATGACAAAGGAGTTATGACTCGAACACTCACCTTAATGCGGAGGGTCCTTACAGGGAGTCTCTCGACGATGCCTGAGATCCACAATCTCTTCACCAGACATCGACTGGAGTGGACAGCACGTCCTTTGGGACGTTATAGTGAATAGCATGTCCGAGAGTTCTATGCATCCTACGTAGCGACTCTCCGATCACAGATTGATAGGCGGGCTGCCCTCGCCAAACAGTCCCCACTGGAGCAGGTCCGAGTACAGGGCGTTCAGGTCGATATCTCCCTGCCTGCCATCCGCCGGTTTCTATACGGCGAGGGTGTTGACGCTAATCGGACCCCTCTCACCGCCGAGTTTGAATACTGATGGCAACTTGTTAAAGATGGCCAATTCCTGCGCTAGCCATCGCTGATAGAGACCACATCGCTGGTCGCATTGCACCTCAGGTTTGCTTCACCTACCACTTTAGTATTTCAATTTTTATGCATTGGGGACAATTGCGTGCCTTTTTGTTGGGGGTGGGGTATATGGAAAGTTAGTGCTAGGGTGAAGTCTTAGTAGCCCAATTCACTATCCTCTTTTGGGGTTTTCTTGCCTGTGTTCTTTTTCCCCAAGAGACTGATTACTTTTTCTTTGAACCGGCATGTGTATATCTTGTGTACATAGTTTAATTCTGGAGCATGATGGCTAAAATGATATCATGATAAAATGGAAAATGATGCATGACTAGGCATAGTAATTAATAAATGTGTGGCTCTAAGCATGACATAGAGGTACACCAATGCATTACCCTAAGTCTAAAATTCGATCTAGGTGTATGATAATTATGTAGTGTGATGAGATGTCAAGTGATTGTGAGGAAAATTTGAATAGTCCACTATTTCTGCTGAGCTAGAACTTGTCTTGTTAGTCCTGCTAAAAGTAAGTTGTAATAGACAATTAGGAAAAGATCATAGGCCCTTATTCAATATAGCACATTTTTTGCCTGAATAAAAGAAAACCAAATGAAATTTTTCCTTCTTTAATCCAAATGATCTGAGATTAAATTAGACCTTTCTTTTTCACCCCAACTGATCTTTTCTGGGAATAATGTGTTGGCCCTAGTCCCTCCTTTGACATGTGCACCTCAGCTTATGCCAAAAGCATAAGTTGAGGGTGGCTAATGCAGTAAACAACCTTTGTTATGGCCTTGACCCAACTTTGGGTATTGTGTACTTTGTCTCATGGCAAAGCCATGAGTTGAGGGTGGCTATTATGAGGAATGCTCTAGAAAGTGGGGTTGAAAAAACAAAGAGAGAGAAAGAACATAACTAAAGTGACTCAAGAATTAGTTGAAAGAAAAGTAAAGAAAAAGAAAAATATACAAGAAATACAAGCAAGAAAAGAAGATAGTCACTTACACAAATAAAGAAAGAAGGGAAAATAGCAAGCTGAAGAATGTGGGAAACTGGGCAAAATAAAATGATAGAAAATGGTATGTTTAGCCGATATGTCAAGGAGGGCAAAAAGTCACTAAAGTATACCTAAATATACCCTACCTGACCCTGAGCCTATGTTACACGCTAAGAAAGTCCTATCGTGATCCTAAGGGTTGTATAGCGAACTTAAAGCACTGAAAATAAGGGCAAGCTTATGGCAATAGGTATTAATGAGTGTGAATTTGTTCTGAGAGTGAGTGTTGAAAAGTAATCCTTATACTCAAACTGAAATATTTGTGTGAAAAAATGAGGATTTTGTTTTGAAGTGAGGAAACTAGTTGCATTATAGGAAATATTAGCACCTCGATGAGAAATTGAAGAGGATAGGTGTTAGTGAATTGTGAGTCTGTGTCTAAACTATTTTCCTCGTGGGAACGATCCCAACCTCACTATTTGGGTTATATACTGTACACAACCGCTTTACTTCTTATTTGAGAAGTAAGTTTGAGCGTATCAAACACCAACGTAAACATAAACTCAATGGTCAACGTGACATCAACGTCAATGTGAACGTCAACCTAAACATCAAATCTATTTCAATGTAAACATTATCATGATCATCAATGTCAATGTAAACTTCCACGCCAATGTGAACGCAACGCGCACGTCAACGTACAGGACAACATAAATGTGAACGTCAATGTAAACGTGAACGTGTGTGAAAGTAAAGTGTCAACATACACATAAACGCCAATGTCAACATCCTCATAAATGTAAAAGTAAATGAAAATGTCAGCATCAACATTAACATAAAGGTCAACTTAAATTTCAGCGTGAAAGTGCACATGAATATAAACGTTAATGCAAAAGGAAAGGTTAATGTTAACATCAACGTTAACGTCAAAATCTATGTGAATTTCAACATAAATGTGAACGTTGTCACACCTAGAAAGTACACACCTGATGTGACTGGCGTTGTTGTCTTCTTAGAGGACACAAAGAAGCCTCTTAGAGTTCCTCATAACATGTTATTAGTTAAAATATGCAAAAAAAAATAATAAATAACTTTTAATACTATGTAAAGTATACTTAGACTTCATGATTAATATTCATAGTAGCATACGATATTCTTAAAACTTTTATCATGTGTATAAAACAATCTAAAGAGTATGAATCCGGACACAACCAATAAATAGTGGATATGCCATATAGGCCTTAATAAAAAAGATTCCAAAGAACTTAACTTGAAAGAGAGTATTTTTAAAATCTAGTAATGTCTTTGTAAGCTAGAAAATGAAAAGATAGCATCCCTGAACATGAGGACCTACAAGGAGAGAGAGATTCAAGCTTTTTTCCATCGATCTTTGTAAACTCCTAGCGTCTGACCCTACATTTGTAGTAATATGAAGTAATATGGTTAGTATACCACATGTTCTAAGTAAGAGTACATGCACATAAAATATAAGGACATGCATGAAAAGGGATCATTTATTGTTTCTTTGGAAAACAAGTTGAGTCATATAAGTGTCTTCAATGCACACACCATAGAACATGTACAAGTTAATGATTCCATCAACATAAAGCATGGTCATAATCAAGGATATATTATCATAGATTCATGTCAACATTTCATATTCCATATATCTTATAAGCTCTTACCAATGATCCCCTCCCTAACCTACATGTGCAATGGTCGTGTGAAGCCCCATAACCCCACACAGCAAAGTAGATAAAATAGGAAACCATACGTAAAGCTTTGATTCATATACCTTGTAACAAAGTAGTCATAATCTCATATAGTAATACAACAAGTGTTATCATATTACATAAGAACAATCTCCTAGGACTTTCCTTAGAGTCAAATTATGCAATGTCTAGGTAGAGTCCCATACCCCTACCTATACTATGTAGACTCTTCAAATCACCGTAGAGAACATCTATTTACTTTTATTACATTTTACATGAGGGAAAATTTTCCTTAACCGACATAGACCATGTGAGCTAAACATGAAATCCGGTATCATAAAACACTACACCGAAAGAAGGTGGTCTACTGGCCGAAGTAAAACCAAACATGACATAGCTTTCTAGGTGGATCCACTAGCTAGTATCATATGGTGGCGACATAGTTCAAGAAGTAGGAGATGTTTTAGAGACCCATAGTTCAACATTACATGACAGCCTCTATATCACGACAGTCATTGTAAATCTACCTCCCAATTAGGGAAGGGACACCTCTCATATCTAGTATAGTCGGTCCTATGCTAAAGTCATCATTTATTCATAAATATATTCATATGTCATAGGCGATATACTCCTTATGTAAACATGATCATGAGCTCTGTTGTACTCATAAGCGAGCGTCTGGTGACCAACGATTCTGGATTCCCCTGCCTTTCTGCCATTGTCTACACTTGTCCGTCCAAATGGATTAGATGAGAATTTCCTTTCATCATAGTCCATCGTGTGTGAGATTACATAACATAATAACCTTGTGAAAAACATACAAGACGATATAATAAACTTGAATTTTCGTATTCTTACCCTGATCTCACAATTAACAACTTGTAGCCTAGCATATATATATATATATATATATATNATATATATATGTATGTATGTATACACACACACACACATAGCAACATTATACATATTTCCATACCACGGAAACATCATTTATAGGCTAGCATAAACATCATAGAGTAATCACAACTTTAAAAGACTTACCTCTTGCATCCAAGAACATTGTTCAACAACTGACGTTCAACTTACAACAATCATAATAACAACATAGTGAAATACTTTATATCATAAACATTACAAACTTCTCAACTCATAAACAAGATCAATTTGTCAAGTAAAATAAGGGGAAGGGTCATTAAAGAGTTCATTCATGTCTTAGTTCCAATACCAACATTTACATGTTATCAGGCATTACACGAGATTCAAACATTATTAATTTAATATTCAACAATTTGTGTGAAATCTACCATAGAAATCATTATTTTTTTTCATTGATAGTCATGAATCAAGGGTTAGGAAGGAAACTCCTCTTAGAGCGTAAAAACCATAGAATTGGACTTCGTAAAAATCTATGTTTGAAAGGACCGCTTGGCGGAAGGAATCTTAAGAGTGAAAAACTCATACCTTATAGATTAATAATACAAAAAAATTTGAATGAAAACCTTGAAGATTCGTCTTCTTCCTTCAGCTCTTCTTGTTCTTCAATGGAATTTTTTGAAAAGGGAGTGTTTCTTGTGAGAGATGGGAAATTTGTTTTAAAAAATTGTCTAAAACTTACCTAATATTCATATATATTCGTCCTATGAATTACTCAAAAGACCCTTCACTTAAATGTTCTTTTTATGAATGTAAAATTACCAAAAATATGACTTTAACAAATATGGGAAGTGGTTGCGCATCGTGGGAAAAATTCCCATTATTTTTCTGAATTATTGGGTTGAGGCAGTGAGGTGAGTGTCAGCCTCACGTCGCAAGACTTCCTCCAATTCTTGAGGAAGTAGCCTGCATTTCAGCCTCGCGTCGAAAACTCATGCCCCAATCTTGTTCGCACAGTGTGTGTTGGCAACCTGCCTACCCATGTTGGGGTCCTCCCCAAGGACCCTTCGGGTGATTATTGGGGTGGCCTTACAGAATGTTTTGACCCTTTGTACTACATAATACCTATCCAAGGTCTTTTTACATGTTTTTGGCCTCATTTGACACTTCGAAACCTTCATTAAACATAGGGACGTCAACTAGTTCAAGTTAGCTATTTTTCGGACGTCAAGTCTTTCTTAGTCATTTTGGCTTTAGACTTTTAGAATGAACTTATTACATTAATATAGGTCTTGAAACATGAATATAAACATTGTTTAATAGATCAAGCTCTAGTCTATGTCATGGAATTTACAGAGTGTTACATTATCCCCCCCCCCTTAGCAACATTCGCCCCAAATGACACTAAAATATTTTAAAGGTACGAAAAGACTCAATACTAGCATCCCAACAAACAACAAGATAAAATCATAATGAGTACTTCACAACTCCTTTCAACACATATCATATCATTACACATAGAACTCAACTGATCATGCACAAACATATAAGAGCTTAACATTTCATAACATATAGTGAGTACATTATCATGAGCTCAAAATGCATCAAGTATTTACCATGCTATCATTCTTCTCATGAATACAACAAAGAAATAAAATATGAAGAAGACACATGCATACATAGATCATATAAGTGAAAGAATAGAGTAAGAAAGCTTTTTAAACTCAAGTTGGTACAACTTTTAACAAAACATGCACATGTTTAGCATGAAGTCTATTTCATGATTATTCGTTAATTTCATTACTATTATGAATGTATTAACTCAAGGAGTAAAAAGATGAGGGTAGGTACACTTCATGCCTAATTAAGCCTCCCATGTTGCACCCTCAACAATATGGTTCCTCCATAGGCTTTAACAGAGACAACATCCTTGTTTATCAACTTCTTGACTTAGCAATCTAGGATCTAAACTAACTCCTCTTCATAAGATAGGTTCTCATCCACCCTAAACCTTCAAAATGCACAATAGGCACCGAGTTGCCTAAGAATTTCTTGAGCATAGAAATATAAAACACCGGACGAACTGAAGCTAGTTCACTAGGTAGTTTCAACTCATAGGAAACCTTCCCAATTAGTTGTAAAACATCATAGGGATCAACATACCGCGGACTTATGTTCCCCTTATTATAAGACCTCATCACCCCTATCATAGATGAAATGTTCAAATAGACACGATTACCTATTTCAAATTCAAGGTTTTACTTCAATTGTCGATATAAGACTTTTGCCGACTATAGGTTGTTTTCAATCTATCTCTTATGATTAAAACTTTTCCATAGCCTCATAGATAATCTCTATACAAAGAAATGAGGACTCACCAACATCAAAACCTTCCAACCAGAGATCTACATCTTCTACCATAAAGGTCTTCAAATGGTTCCATGGAAATGGTCGAATGATAGCTATTGTTGTAAGAGAACTGAATCAAAGGCAGATGATCATCCCAATTTCCTATGAAGTCAATAACCAGATTTTAACATGTCTTCAAGGGTCTTAATGGTACGTTCCCTTGACTATCCGTCTCAGGATTAAAAATAGTGCTAAGTTTCACTTGAGTAACTTAACCCTTATGAATATATTTCCAAAAATAAGAAGTGAATTGGGCACCTCTCTTTTAAATGATAGACAAAGGTATCCCATGAGGTCTCACAATCACATTAATGTAGATTCTTGCATAATCTTCGGCAATATAAGTAGAATTAACAAGAATAAAGTGGAAGATTTGGTCAATGTATCCAAAACAACCCATATAGAATCATTTTTCCTCCGGGTACGGGGAAGCACAACAACAAAATCCATATTGATGGATTCCCACTTCCAATTAGGAACATTCACGATTTTGGTTAAACCACCTAGTTTAAGATGCTCATCTTTAACCTGGTAGTTATTTTGGCACTTAGCAAGAAACTCTGCTATGTCACTTTTTAAACCATCCTACTAATAAATCTCTTTAAGATCATGATACATTTTGGTGGCACTCGGATGTATAGAATGTCGAGAACCATGAGCTTCTACTAGAATTCCATTTCTCAAATCTTCAGCATCCGGTACACAAAATCTCCCTTGGTACCTAAGAATAGCATCCTCCCCTTGAAATAATGACACATTGAGCATACCAACTACCAACTTTTTCATATCCATCAATAGCAGATCAAGATGTTGCTTAGATTGAATCTTCTAGTCGCACACCTAAGCAGAACAACCTACGAACATGTTTCATGGCAAAAACTACTACAGCTAAATAAAGATTATCCGTTGGATAATTCATCTTATGAACTTTAAGTTGCCTAGAAGAATAAGCTATCATCTTACCATGTTGAATTAGGACACATCCCACACACTCCGGAAGCATAACAATACTCTAGAAGGACATCATATCTCTTTGGTAAGGTCAAAACTGGAGCGGAGGTAAGGTTATCTTTAAACTCTTGAGAACCTTTATCACAATCATACGACCACTCAAACTTCACCTTATTTTGAGTCAAGTATGTCCAAGAGAAGAAATGGACATAAATCCATCAACAA
Source organism: Solanum pennellii (assembly GCF_001406875.1). Lineage (NCBI taxonomy): Eukaryota > Viridiplantae > Streptophyta > Magnoliopsida > Solanales > Solanaceae > Solanum > Solanum pennellii. The sequence continues at coordinate 21,448,558 of NC_028642.1, read as the reverse complement.
ACCTTATATACTACCCGGCTAGACCTAACTAACTCCCTATGTCTTTGGGAGTCAAAGGTCTAGGCCAAATTTTGACCGCATCAGTCTTCTTCGGATCATCCTCTACACCATCACCCGAGATAACATGGGCAAGAAAATCAACTAACCTTAACATAAATTAACACTTGCCAAATTTTGCATAAAGTTGGTGTTCTTTGAGGACTTGCAAAGATAACCTGAAGTGACTGTCATGCTCATTTTTATTATTAGAGTATATCAAAATATCATCAATAAACACAACCACAAATGATTCGAGTAATCTTGGAAAACTCTATTCATAAGGTCTATAAATGCCGCCAAGCCATTTTTTAGCCCAAAAGACATACCTAGAAATTCATAGTGAGAATATCTATTTCGGAAAGCTGTTTTGGAACATCTTCACCTCTCACCCAATGTTTGTGATATCCCCACCTTAAGTCAATCTTGAAAAAGTAACTAGAACCTTAGAGTTGATCGAATAGATCATCTATCCGAGGAAGAGGTTAATTTTTCTTTATGGTGATTTTATTAATGTGACAACCCTAAAATAGATATGCTAAGTAATGCTTAATGTGTCTTCAATGCCTAGGAAAGGTTCACACGGATTTGTGCGCATAGAACCAGACCTCTAAACCTCTTAAACATCCAAGACAATTATCTTGGTGAGCTAATAGAGCTAGGAAAGGTTCGGTGCAACAATGTAGGGCTCCCAAATATGATGATTTACTCGGATGAGTCTTTACCAAACTTAAATAGAATAGATGCTAAGTTTGGAGGATCTAGGGGTAAAATTGTCTTTATCCATGCTAAGGGTAGTATCATAATTACCCTAAATATATAATTAATTTTTTAATTAATAAGGTGGAGGGGTATTTTCGGTAGAAAGGGCAAAAATTGCCATTTTAGTAAAATCTTGCTTCACTTGGGTTCAAACCTAGGTGGGAGCAATGATTTAGTTTGTTTTATTTAAGTTGGTAAATTAATTTATTTAATTCATATATAATACATAATTTAAGAAAAAGGAAAATCATATTTTAACTATTAATTATTATTTATTAAACAAGATATTTTTATTTTACTATGTCTTGCCTAATAGTCCTAGTTGACTAAGTCTAAACTACTTCACCTCTTTCAACACTCTTTCACGTATTACTCTCTCTCACGTTAATATCTCTCTCTTTCTTTAAACGTTCTCTCTTCCTAACAAACAAAAGAACTGAAAAGCATCCAATGATTTTCACATTTGAAGAACTTTCACGTTAGAAGCATATACAAAACGTTAACAAAAAACGTAAGGCAAAAGGAAGGGTTTTCCGGTGAGTTTTCTGTGGAGGTTTCAAGACATGGGCATGAGTTTGAAGAAGGTCTTTGGGCAGCAGGTTCAAGATCTGAACGACGTAAAATAAGTTATGGGGTTTCGTACTCTTGGTCCCTTTCGCAAGAGACCGTTAAGTCTAAGATGAATATACTTTGAAAAATAGGGTTGTACCCCATTACATGTTCCCTGTCACTAGCTCCCCGTGATCTTAGGTTTGTATGTCTTCTGGTAGATTAGGCGTGTAATATGATATTTGTGATGAATATGTTCATGAAACTGTGGTCGTAATTGTATGACTGATAATTTATGTCTTCCAAAATTATATGAAAAATAATGTGTGTGCAATAATATGTAAGTCGTGACATATACTGTTGGTTTGAAGTTCCAAAATGACATGTTTTATGATTGTATTTAACGTGCACAAAGTTGTATATGTCATGTTCATATGAAATGTAATATGGCTTATTAGAGTGAAAAAACTCTTAGCTAAATGTAACTACAAAACTGCACCTAAAAACATAATTAATGATCCATGAATTACCCTAAGAAATAATGTGTAAATGTTTACAAAATTGAGTTGAAAAACATGATCAAATTTCTAGCATTTTCTTAGCTTCGTGTCGTCCAAACAAGGATGAACAAATCTGAAAATTTAAATTAGTATTAAATAGGTGAGGTCGCGACGGATTGAACTCACACAAAAAAATCATTAAACAAATAAATGAGGAAATGGGTTTAAGGGGAATCAAACTTGGGTGACCTTAACTAAAAATGATAATATTTCACTAAGGCATATTTTAATTAATTAATATAAATAGGTGTGAGGCGCACATTATTAGAACCCGAGTGCCCTAAGTCAACTCTCCTAAGCCTAAAATGGAAATAAAGAAATGAGAAGAGTGGGATTCGAACCCACCACCTCTAAAACAAGAGAGTAAAGAGAAAAATAATAGATAAAATAAATTTGGAGAGTGGGGATTGAACCACCAACCTCTTGAATGGATGAGAGAGTGAGGAGAAAAATAAAGGAGAAAAGAAATATGGAGAGTGGGGATTGACACAACATCTTCTATAGGTGAGAAAGTTAAGAGATAAATTAAACAAAAATAATGAGTTTGTGGGGGATTGAACCCACAACCTCCTTAATTAAAACGAAAATGGTAGGACAAAAGAAAGGAAATATTATGGGGTTGATGGGAATCGAACAAGGGTCCCCAAATCTGGAAAATGCAATTATGAAGTTTAAAATATGATTTAGTGTTGTCCAAGGGAATCGAAATCGGGTACCCTTGCCCAATTCCGTATTGAAACCTAAATTTTAACAACCCTTAAAATGGATATGCTAACTAACGTTTAATGTGTCTAGAATGTCTACGATTAGAACGGGTTAACACGGATTGATGCGCGTAGAACCAGATCTATTAACCCTTGCGAGAGCCTAGACAACTAACTTGAGGAGTTAGTTGAGCTAGGAAAGGTTGGGTCCAGCAATGTAGGGCTCCTTAATATGAAGATTTACCCGGATGAGTCTTTATCGAACTTAAAAAGGGGACATCTTATGTTTGGAGGGTCTAGGGGTAAAATGGAATTTTTCCAAGCTAAGGTTAGTATTGTAATTACACTGAATATGAAATTAATTATTTAATTAATATGGTGAAGGGGCGTTTTTGGTAGAAAGGGCTAAAATTGCCCATTGAGAAAAATCTTTCTTCACCCTGGTTCGAACCTACGTGGGAGCAATAATTTAACTTGATTATTTATATTGGTGAATTATTTAATTAATTTTTATTTTAATGCGGATTTAAGAAAAAGGAAAATCAGATTATTATAAATTAATTAATTAACTAATGGGGCGGGTTGAGTCAGGTCTACCCGGAGGGATCCGTTTTTGCATTGGGGACGTCACGGGTTCAAACCTCGATAGAAGAAACATTTAAATGTATTAAATTGAGGTTTGTAATATAATTTTTTTACGGCATTATGGTCAGTTCACTAAACTAATTAAATCAAATATTCAAAGTTTGAAAGAGTCATCCTAAGCCACTCACCTCTTTCACGTTTATATCTCTCTTCTTCACGTCTATGGCTCTTTCATTTCACACTTTCTTTCTTGCTAGCAAACGTGAAAAAAATCAAATGACAAAACTTCTTCACACTTAAAGAACTTGCACATATAACACAAACGAGAAAGCCATATGAAAATGTTAAGCAAAATGTAATACTCTAGTCGGGTAATGTGTGAGTTTTGAATTGGACGTGAATTTGGAGAAGTTTTGGGCAGAAAGTTAAATTGTTGAACAACGGTAATATAAGGTATGGGTTTTGTTAATGTTGGTCCCTTTCCCACGAGACCCTTAAGGCTCTGATAATTCTATTCTGAAACTATGATTGTTCCCCATTACATGTTCCCTTTAACTAGGTCAAATCAATGATGTTAGGTTGGTATGTTTTCAGGTAGATTAGGTTTGAAGTGTGATTTTCGTGATAATGTGTTTGTTATTATGTGTTCCGAATTGTATGAACGATGAATTATGTCTACCAAAATTTCGTGAAAAATGTATGCGTATGCCGTGACATTACATTCGGTTTTAAACCTTAAAAATGATATGTTTTAATGGTTGAATTTTATGTGCGAATGTTTTTGAAAGTCATGAGGTGTACAATTGGTTTAATATTGATGGATTTAATGGTAGTTCTAGGCTGAATATAATCATTAAAAGATTACACTTAAATATGCACAAAATAATCCACGAAATGCCTTAAGAATTAACGGATGAATGGTGATAAAAAGAAGTGGAAAATAGAGAAAAAATTTCAAGCATTTGGTAGGTTGGGTTCTGCCAAACAAAGTGGTACAAAATGCAATGAAATGAATGTAAAATACATAAGATCACTAGGGATTGAACCCAAGACATCATTACATGAAAGCTACAAAAAAAATCAACAAAAAATTGAGAGGAAAATGGATTGGAAGAGAGTGAAGTTCCAGCTTTCTGGAAATTTGGAGTCTCGGCCAAGTATGAGGAAAATTATCTACGTTTTTAAAATAAACTCTTGAACAGATGAGAGAGTTAGGAGAAAAATAAAGAAGAAAATAAAAGGTGGAGAGTGGGGATTGAATCCATAACCTCTTGAATGGATGAGAGATTTAGGTGAAAAATAAAGAAGAAAATAAAATGTGGAGAGTGGGGATTGAACCTACAACCTCTTAAATGGACGAGAGAGTTAGGAGAAAAATAAAGGAGAAAATAGTGTGGAGAGTGGGGATTGAACCCACAACTTCTTGTATAGGTGAGAAAGTTAATGGATAAATTAAAATAAAAATAATACAAGCTTGTGGGGGATTGAAACCACAACCTTTGTGCCTTAAAACAAAAAAGGAGAGGAGAAAAAGAATGAAATATTATGGAGTTGATGGGAATCAAACTACGGTCTCCCAATTCTGAAAAAAAATGCAATTACCAAGTTTTAAATAGGATTAAGTGTTGTTCAAGGGATTCAAAATTGGGTTCCCTTGCCTAATTCCAATTTGACACATAAGTCATACGTGAATAATATTTAATGAATGTTGCCTCTAAAGATCAAAATCAATATCTTGGCATATCTAGAAGATGCATAAGTCTTGTAACACATATTCTTGGGTAAACATAAATCACTTAGACAAACTATGAATTAAGCCTTCTGGTTTGTACGTGTGAACTCATAAGTCTAGCATATGTTTAAAAGTAAGTGAACCCAAGATTTATGTGATGAAATTATGTAACCCTAGAAGAGTTAGGTGTGTTAAACACACTAAATGGCCAAGTAAATTTGCATATGATGAAATGACCATTCATGAAAAAGGAATGAGTAATTATCAAAAGCAAATGTGGTAAAGTTAATGAATGTGGTTACAACATGATAAGAGGCTAATGTGAAAGATGAGAGTAATATTTAATGAGGTTAAGTAAATGTTACAAAAATGTACTCATATATGAGAATGTAAAGCGAATGAGGAGATAAGGCTCTATGAAAACTCTACTGAAAGTAATTAGATTAATGTATACTTAATACTGATGATGAGATGAGAAATCATCTAATGAGAAATGATGTGCTCATACTAGAAGCCATCTTCCATGACGTATGAGTTGAATGTAATGGAATTTTATACTGAGCACTGATAGGCTAGTTATGAGCGGTGATGACTTCTTTGTGGAAGGGAGGAGGTTCACATAACTCTCATAAGATGAGAGTGGCCGGCATGCCGGGTATTGGTCTCCTTATATCTCCTAGTATTTTAACCTACATTGTAAATATAGGGATATGGAAAGGTTTAATTCCCTATATACATTAGCATCCTTTGGTTCACCTTGGCCGGTGATTCCACCTATTTTCGGTGTGGTGATGACACACTGGATTTCATGATGATCACATTATCTATGTTGATTAAGGTTAAAGTTCCCAAAGAAAGAATGAGGCCAGCCTCAAATGATTGCACATAATGGAATGAACAATACCAAAGGTATTAGGATAGGATAATCAGGAGGTGAGCTAGACTCAAGTAATGATACTAGGTTATTATTGATCATTGCACAACAACCCGATGAGTGTCTTAAAAATATTTCCTAAGTATGACTAGTGGTTACACTAGTATATTAATGAATGAAATGAAGTGCGTATGAATGAATGAAACATACTCTATGCTTGCTATAGAAGTCGCTGTAGTTGAGATCCCATATGTTGAGCCCTCATTTTGGGAAGTCTTAATGTCAAGTCCATAATTTCAAGGTCTTATGCATATGATCAAATGATATGAAACATGTTATGTGTTATATGCAATATGGTATGTGCTATATGTAATTTGTTACGTGTTGTGTGAAATATGATACGCATGATGATGCGCGTTACTCTTATGGAATATCTTTCCTCATTCAAAATTTTCAAGTCCACTGACTTTCCTAATCAAAACCTGGCAAGTCCATTGACTTGACATTCCATAACTCATCTTGTTAGGAAAGAGCTATTCTTACTCATGCATGTCCTTTCTGTATTCTTGCATATATCCAAACATAGTAGAAGTGTGTACTAATCCCATACAATATCTACTTTTTGGTGCAGGCACAACTTGACGTTAAAGCTTATAGTACGACGTTGCAGCTATTCAGACGTGGAGATTTCATCCAGATTTGGTAGGACCTCAATTCTTTAGAGGATGTCTACTGTTATTTTCTAGATTAGATGTTGGCTTTAGATAGTGGATCATGTTCCACTAGTGTTTCATTTCCACTTTCATTTCAGTCTTTATATTGGTGCAGTTTTGGCAAAAATACGTTTAATGCAATTTTGAACAATTTCATTCATTTGATGATCTAATAAATGGTTGATTTTGAATGTTTATGTTTTTATGTATAATGAATTACATGAATATTAAGTAATAAAAAGTTCAAATTTTCTCCTAAAGTTAACCTAGATAAAGTAACAATGACCTATGTAGGCTTGTTTGCGACCTCTAAGAGGTCAACGACGCCGGTCTCATCTGGGGCCTAGATTCAGGTCGTGACATAAGTCATATGTAAAAAAATATTTAATGAATGTTGCCTTTAACGATCGAAATCAATATCTTTACATATCTAAAATATGCATAGGTCTTGTACCACATAATCTTGGGTAAACATGAATCACTTAGACAAACTATTAATGAAGCCTCATGTCTTATATGTGCGGACTCATAAGTATATCATACGTTTAAAAGTATGTCAGCATAAGATGTATAATATAATATGATGTAACCCTAGAAGGGTTAAGTAAGAGTGTGAAACACACTAAATGGCCAAGTGAATTGGCATATGATGAAATAAACATTCACGTGAAGGGGTGAGTAATTATGAAAAGCAAATGTTTTAAAGTTAATTAATAAGGTTACAATATGATAAGAGGCTAGTGTGAAAGATGAGAGAAATCTCAAATGAGACTAAGTATATGTTACCAAAACGTACTCACCTATGAGAGTGTAAAGTTAATAAAGAGACAAGTCTCTATGAACACTCTAATGAAAGTATTGAAGTTAATGCATACTTAATACTGATGAAGAGATGTGAAATTATCTAATTAGATATGATGTCCTCATGTTATAAGCCAACTTCCATGATGTATGAGTTGAATGAAATTTAACTTTATCCTGAGTAGCGATAGGCTAGCTATGAGCGGTGATGCTGTCCTTCGGAAAGGGCGGAGGTTCATGTAACTCTCATGAGAAAAAACTGTCCGACATGCAAGATATTGGTCTCCTTATATCTCCTAGTCTTTGAACCAATATTGCCAATAAAAGGATCTAGCAGGGTGCAATTTCCTATATACGTTAGCATTTTTTGGTTCACAATGGTCGGCGATTCCACCTCTTTTCGATGTGGGGAAGACACATTGAATTTTATGATGCTAACATTATCTATGTCGATTAAGGTTAAAGTTCCTAGAGAAAGAATGAGGTCAGCCTCAAATAATGTGCATAATGGAATGAACGATAAAAAGTGGTTAGGATAGAATAATCAATAGGTGAGCTACACTCAAGTAATGACAGTAGGTTATTGTTGATCATTGTACTGCAAACCCGAGGAGTGTCTTAAAACAGCATCATAGGTATGACTAGTGCTTACACTAGTATATGAATGAATGAAATGAAGTATGTATGAATGAATGAAGCAGACTCTATGTTTGCTAAACAAGGCTCCCTCGTTGAGGTCCCATATGTTGAGCCCTCATTTTGGAAAGTCCTAATGTCAAGTCGATGATTCCAAGGTCTTATGGCATATGAAAGAATGATATGAACTAAGTGATATGATATGTGTAGTATGTTTTGTGTTGTTGGCAAAATCATAAATATGATGATGCATGTCAGTCTCAATGCATGACTTTCCTAATCTGAAATTGGCAAGTCCACTAACTTGACTTTCCATAATTCATATTGATAGAAACGATATCTTATTAATAATGCATGTCCTTTGGGTGTGATTGAATATACCCATACTTAGTACAGGTGTCTACTAATCCCATACCACTATATACTTTTAGGTGCAGGTGCAACTTTACATTAGAGCTGGGCAAGATGCCTAATATTTATAACGCTCTGGTAGTTCAAGGTCGAGATAGTGTTGGTCAACCAATTCATGTGGCTTGTGAGGTACAACAATTATTAGGAAATAATCGAGTTAGGGCTGTAGCTATGAGTGCTATAGAAGGTCTAACGAGAGGAATGGCAGTGATTGACACAGGAGTTTACAAGTCAATGTAGATGTTATCCGAAAGTAGAGCCTTCATCCGGATTTGGTTGGCCCTAATGCTTACGAGGGTGCTTACTGGTTTATTCTAGCGGAGACATAGGCATGATCTAGTGGAATATGTTCTACTAGCGTTTCTTTCTCAACTATTTTTACACATTGTATTGGTGCAATTCTTGCAACCTTATATTTTATGCAGATATGAGTATTTCAATCTGTTGAGTATCTTTGTATTAGGTGGTAGTTATGAAGGATTATGAACTGATGTAGATAAATCTTATATATGTATAATGTATCCTACTATGAAGTCTATGTATACTTCAAGTAACTAAAAGTTTAAAATTTTATGCTAAAATTAACCTAGATGATGTGACGATGACGTATGTAGGCTTGTCTTTGACCTCTAAGAGGAAAATTTGCCGGTCTCGTTTGGGGTCAAGACTCCGATCGTGACAAAGTTGATATAAGAGTGTTAGGTGAAATTCCGAGGATAATACGTTCACATCAACGACATCAAGTACTTTCTAGGTCATGTTACTGAATTGCACCACTATACTGATTTAGAGACTACATGATCCGTAGAAAAATCCCCTTCTTCTAATCTTATCGTGCCTTCTATAATGTCTGATTTCTTGGTGTTAAGAATGTATCTAACATCAACTCTTTATATTAACAAAGATGAATACGAGAAGATATAAAAGCGAAGAGAATGGAGGAGCAGCTGCTGCGGTAAATCAAGTTCCTCCCTAGGCTACAGCTGCTGGAGAAGAGATGCGTGTTAATCCAATTGGGTTGACAGATGGAGAAGTGATGACAGCCTTGGACGACATAGTTTAATCCATCACATTAAAAGCTCAAGCTATTAAAGCCCAGGCGGATAAACAAGGTGTTCCCAGGGAGAACCCACCTTCCAGAACCATGGCTAACAGGCTAAGGGACTTCACGAGGATGAATCCACCCTTTACACAGGATCTAAAGTTGCTGAGGATCTCGAGGAGGAGTGTAGGGAAGTTATATTGCATGATAGCATTGACCTTTTTAGACTTATGATACATGTCCAAAAAGTGGAAAAAAAAAGAAGCACACTAGGGCAGGGATCAGGTCAAGGAAATATGAGGAGACTTTTTCAAGTTAGAGTAGTACTGAAATCAAGGATAAGACCAGGTTTAATAAGGGACTCTCCCACAAAGGGGAGTTAAGTTCGTCCAAAGATCGCTATGATAGGGATTCCAAGCCTAGAGTTAAGAGTAGGAAGTGTGTCAAACTTCATGAAGGACAGTGTATGAGGGGCATTAATGCTTGTTATTGTTGTACCAAACATGTTCACATGTGAAGGATTGTTCGTATATGACTCCTTTGAGAATAAGGAAAGGAAAAAGTTCAGACAAATGGGCCAAGTGAAGAGGCTCCAAGGAAGTAACGATTCTTTGCACTCAAGTCTAGGGGTGTATGGGAAGACACCTCTGGTAATTTCTCGGTTGCATAGCCTAAATTATTTTTTCATGTGTATGTTTTTATGTAATAGTATGAAGTTATATCTTGGATTCATCATTTTGGATTTTCTCGATAAGTATTATGCTACCATAGACTATCAAACAAGGGTAGTGATATTTCAGTTGCCAAATGAGATAGGGTATAATCTTAAGCCATATAATTATAAATCTTCAGGCCAACAAGATTTTTTTAAGGGGTTAGATATACTCCTCCTAAGGCTGGTTTTATTTAAGAAACTCTAAGTTTTAGAGCAATAGTCGACTAGGTGTTGTAAGTCCAAAAATCATATGTGTAATAATTGCACTATGTTAGTTAAAATGAATTCATGTTTGCATATTATGTTGCTATCTTTGTATAGCGTGAACATGATTTTTTTGTGTTGCATGAGTTGTGAGGTGCATCAAATTAAGTGCGATTGAGAAGGAAGTTTCTCAATCTCAAATATGAAGCTTCATATAAGCTTGAGTAATATGAATTATCCAGAGTAAGTGTGAAACAGAAATTCACAAAGAGCAATATCTGAAGTATGTTAAGATATTTATGAAAATCACCCCTTTATTTTAAAATGATGTGTACTGTAATTCTGAGAAGAATGTTCTTGGGGGGGGGGGATAATGTAACAACCCTAAAAATGGATATGCTAAATAATGCTTAATGTGTGTAGAATGCCTATAATTAGACCGGGTTCACACAGACTGATCCGCGTAGAACTAGACCTCTGAACCTCTGCAACAGCCAAGCAAACTAACTTGGTGAGTTAGTTGATCTAGGAAAGGTTGGGTCTAGCCATGTAGGGCTCCCGAATATGAAGATTTACTCGGACGAGTCATTACTGGACTTAAAAAGGGATATTCTTTTGTTTGGAGGGTCTAGGGGATAAATGGTATTTTTCCAGGCTAAGGGTAGTATCATAATTACATAAATATGTAATTAATTATTTAATTAATAAGGTTTAAGGGTGTTTTGGGTAGAGAGGGAAAAAATTGCCCTTTTTATAAAATATTGCTCCACTTGGGTTCAAACCTAGGTGGGAACAATGATTTAATTTGTTTTATTTAAATTGGTCAATCAATTTAATTATTTAATATTTAATATATGATTTAAGAAAAAGGAAAATCAGATTTTGACTATTAATTATTATTTATTAATTAAGATATTTTATTTGACTAAGTCTTGCCTTAGAGTCCTAGTTGATTAAGTCTAAACTACTTCACATCTTTCAACTCCCTTACACGTTTAACTCTCTCTCACGTCAATATCTCTATCTTTTTTTTGACGTTCTCTCTTTTTGCAACATAGTCACCCATTGGGGTACAAACTGAAAAGGTTCAACCAAAATATAGCGAAGTACATCAAACATTCTAGCACCTGGATCAAGAATTTCATAACCCTCAATAGAGAAAACTTGTAAAATACCCATCACAACGTCAGGAGAGCTCTCTTGTTCACCCCTAGCCTTGAGTGAATAGAAATGGTTCCTTTTTGGAACTTCAGGACTAGGACCGCTTTGTTAAGCTTGACCATTCCCCATACGTTGGCTTCTCATATTAGGACAATCTTTCACCATATGCATACCCTTTCCAAAACCATTAAAGCTATTAGTCCGAACAAGACATACACCCACATGTTTCTTACCACACTTAACACAAGTTGGTGTCTCTTTTAGTGGTTCAACATTTCTCCCCCTTTGAGTTTTAGGATTTGAACCTCTATCATTGCAATTCTTATAGAAAATCCAAGAAACCTGATTTAAAAACTTTTTCTTGATCTTAGGCTTGTCTTTCACATCTAGCCTACTCTTAAGATAACTACTTTTAAAAGACGTTGCCTTCTTAGTTTCCGTATTCTTTTTCCTTAGATGACTATCTTCAACCTGTTGGGCATGAACCTTCAATCGAGAAAGATCCATATTGTCATGAAGCATTGTTGCATGGCATTCTTGTTCATGCTCTTCGGACACGGCCGTTAGAAAATGGCTCATCTCATCCTATCATTCAAAACCAAAGAGGAAGCATATTTGGACAGCTTAATAGATTTTAAAGACTATGCCTTGACACTCATACCTCATTGAGGAAGGTTGATAAAATCCTCTACCTTAGCTTCCCTTTGCTCCCTTCGGAAGAATCTATCAAGAACAGCCTTTTTGAAGATCTACCATGTCAAGGGACCACGTCCTAAAGCCTACTATCCTTCCACTAATTTTACCATGTTTGAGCCACATCTCTGATTTAATAGGCAGCAAGCTCAACCTTCTCTGTAGTACTCATCCCCATAGAAAAAAAATCTTGTCAACCTCATTAACGAAATCTTGCGTGTCTTCATTAACCTTAGATCCAAAAAACATAGGAGGATTCATCCTCCTAAAATCCCTAAAATTTCTAGCCATAGTGCTAAGATATTGGTTTTCTAGAGGAACCACCTCCGTGTTAGCTTGTACCGTAATGGCTAGATCTGGGGTTGTGATTACTTGGGCCATTTGACATACGGTTGCCCTCACCTCACAATACGGTATAGCCGGATGATTGACCAGAATTTGTTCGTTTGTAGCAGATTGCACTTGAGGAGCATTTCAATTGCCTTAGTGCTTATATCCCACATTCGCAATCTCATCTCGTACTCTCCTGAAACCACAAGAAACGGATTAGATGCTAAAAGACAGATAGAGTCAAAACTCCAAATGGACGACATAGGATTACAAAGAAAAGAGAAGTTTCCTAATCATTTCATAGTGTCTCGTCCATTATTATGGTGCGCTTCACAACCATGAATAAGAAACTATGTAACGTGGTTTAGTGAGACTTTGATCCTATGGACATTTAACCTCATGCTCTCATACAAAGATTGTCCCACTCAAAGAGTACACCCTATATTTGAGAGGTGTCGGCGTCTTCTTAGATCTGGGATCTGGGATCTGGGTGTGACAAACTTGGTATCAGAGCATAAGGTTAAATATCCTTAGGATAAATGTCTCACTAAGCCACGTTACCTAGTGTCTTGATCATAGTTGTGCAGCGATCCACAATTATTGATGAGAGGCTATGTGATGATTACGAAAGTTGCCTTTTCTTGACACTCCTATGTCGTCCCTCTAGAAATTTTACACTATGCTTCTTTTAGCATATAATCCCTTTCTTTTGTATATAGGAAATTAAGACAAGACGGACAGCATTGAGAATAGTAGGAGAAGAAATTGTGAATGCGGGAGCTTCTCCCCAAGGCAATCGAAATTCTCCTCAAGTTCAAGTTGTTGCAAATGATCAAGTTCCAGTGAATCCTTCGGATATGACAGATAATGAGGTAAGGGAAGCCATGTTCCAAATTTCCCAAGCCATGACCACCCAAACAAAAGCCATCATGACTCAAGCTAACAAGGAGGTTGCACCTCGAGAGAATCAACATGCTAGTACTTGAGCTAGCCGTTTGAGAGACTTTACGAGAATGGATCCTCCAAAGAACTTTTTATTGAAAACTTATTTAGAACCCCAAGATTTCCTTGATAAGTTCTATACATTTTCTTTGCTATGGGGTTAGTACAAATCAGAAGGCTGAACTTGCTGCCTATCAACTTAAGGACGTGGCTCAGACATGGTACAATATGAGTACGAATTGTAGAGCTTCAGGAGATGGTCCTGTGATATAGGAGATCTTCAAAAAGACCTTACTTGACTGAATCTTTCCTATGGAACAAAGATAAGATAAGGTAGAGGAGTTCATCAACCTTTGTCAAGGAGGTATGAGTGTTAAGGAATATTTCTTGAAGTTCATTAAGTTGTCCAAACATGCTTCTTCTTTTATTTCTAATGCGAGGGATGAAATGAGTCATTATGTAACGGGTGTGTCCGAAGAGCTTGAAGAATAATGTCATGCAGCCATGCTTCATAAAAATATGGATATTTCTAGGTTAATTTTTCATGCTCAACAAGTTGAGGAAAGTTGTCTAAGAATGAGGAATAGGGAAGCGAAGAGAGCAAAGTCGTTCGAAAGTGCTTCTTCTAACAGTAGGCTTGAATATCTTATTTGGACTAATAGTTGCTATGGTTGTGGATAAAGTGGCCATATGGTGAAGGGTTGTCCCAATATGAGACGTCAAGGTAAGAGTAATAGCCAAGCACAACAAAGCGGTCCTAGTTTTGAAACTCCGAAGGGGAACCGCTTATATGTACTTAAGGCTAGGGATTAACAAGAAATCTCTCCCGATGTTGTGACGGGTATATTACAAGTTCTCTCTGTTAATTTTCATGCTTTGCTTGACCTAAGTGCTACTCTTTCTTTTGTTACACATTTGATATCTACGAAGTTTGATGTACATCCCGATGTTTTCATTCAACCTATTCTAGAGTGGAAGGGTGGTAATTCTATGCCAAGGAGTCAAATTATGTTGTGTTTACAGGCATGTAATATGATAGCCAAGGGTTTCTTATACCATGTGGTGAGGATAAAGGAATTTTTTTTCAAACATATTGAATTCAAGAAAATCGAAACTACGGTTGTTCCCAATGAAGTTGTGGAATGTTATTCTCCTTAGTTATCCATATTTACGAATTCTAGTAGTATGTATAATGCTAAAGATTTCATTAGGAAAGTAAGAAGGAAAGATGGAGAAATTTAAATTCAAAGGGAACTAAGTAAGAAAAGCATGAGAATGTCAAATCCTCATTGTTTGATAAGAATTATGTTTTAACAGTTATTGGTTTATCTTAATTGTAACAACCCTAATAATATATATGCTAAGTAATGCATAATGTATCTAGAATCTCAACTATTAGACTGGGTTTGCATGGATTGATGCGCGTAGAACCAGACCTCGGAACCCTTGCTGCATCCAAGAAAACTAACTTAGGGAGTTAGTTGAGCTAGTAAAGGTTGGGTCCAACCATGTAGGACTCTCGAATATGATGATCTACTAGAAGGAGTCTTTACGGACTTAAAAACAGGAAATCTTAGGTTTGGATGGTCTATAGGAAAAATAGTGTTTTTCCAGGCTATGGGTAGTATCATTATTACCCTAAATATATAATTAACAATTTAATTAATAAGATGGAGGGTCCTTTTTTGGAGAGAGGGCCGAAAATTGGCTCTTGAAGTGAAGTCTTACTCCACACGCGTTCGAACCTAGGTGGAAGCAATGAATTAAATTATTTTTTAATTTATGTAGGTAAGTTAATGTAAATAATTTATATTTATTATTTATTAGATGAGTTAAAATAAAAGGACACCAAATTTTTAATAATTAAATAAAAACCTTAATTTATTAACTCTAAACAACACTCCTAATCCTAAGAAAACTCTTATCTCCCTCGCTCTTCTGTCTCACACGTCTCTATCACTCTAACTCACAATACTCTCTTATAAATAACATCAAAAAAACAGTAGGTAAACCAAAGTTCTTCACACTTTAAGAACTCACAACGAAAATATAAGAAAACAAAAGAAATCAATCGCGTTGGCAAAAAGAAGTTAGTCCGTCGAGTTGGTGTTGACTTTGAGGGGATTTGGACGTGATCTTGGGTAATCTTTTTGGGCAGAAAGTCAAAGGTTTAACGTAATAAAGGTATTGGTTCTCTTATCTCTTGGTCCCCTTCCCAAGAGACCCCTTAAGGTTCAGAATATTCATTTCGAAAACTAGGATTGTGTCCCGTTGCATATCCCTGTCAATAGCACCCATTTAATCAGAGGTTGGTTATGTTTGCTGGTAGAAAACAAGGGATGAAACGTGTTTTCGTGATGATTATGTGTTTATATGTAGTTTTTGAATTATGTGACTTATGTTGATGTTTCTGAAAATTTAACTACATGTGTATGTGTGTGTTGTTGTGGCTATTGTTCATGGTTTAGGACTTGAAATGGCATAATAGTTCTTTAAATTTCATTTTACACATGTTGATGTAATTATGATGTTCATATGAGTGGAAATGTGGATGATTTTAGGGATAATCTTTTGGCTAAACGAGTCCATGAAAATGCACCTTAAATGTTATAAATGCACTACTAAATTCCCCTAATAACTAAGGTGTAACTTGATTAAAGGATGCTGAAAAATTAAAAGAAAATTTACAGCTTCTAGGATGAATTTCGGTCAGCAAAGAGGGTACAAAATGATTTAAAATGAATCAAAACAAGTGAGGTAATGGAGGATTGAACCCGTGACCTCACCATATTTAAAACCATGAAAATAAAGAAGTAAAAAGATATGCCGTGAAGGGGATTCGAACCATGGTATTGGCTGAAATTGTAACTTAAAAGAATAAATAAGAAATGAGAGGAGTGGTATTCGAACCCACCACCTATCAATTAAATTTAAGGAACAGTAAAAGAAAAAAAAAGTGAGGCGTGGGAATCGATCCAACGACCTCTAAGAACTGAAGGAGAGTAAAGATAATGAAAGAAAAAAAATGTGAGGCGTGGGAATCAAACCCACGTCCTCTAGGAAGTGAAGGAGATTAAATGGAAATGAATTAAAAGAGATGTGAGGCGTGGGAATCAAACCCACGACCTCCTAGGCAAATTTAAAGAGAAAACTTAAATTAAATTAAAGAGGGGTTGTGAGGGTTCGACCCCCACAATCCCTCGGCAAAATGAGAGAAATTTAAAGGCAATGGTGAAATGATAAATGAAAAGATGAAACCCTAGAAGAGTTAAGATAGAGTGTGAAACACACTAAATGCACTTGGTCGTTTAGTGTGTTTCACACTCTTACTTAACCCTTTCTAGGGTTTCATCATTTCCTTGTTCATTTCATCATTTTCTTGTTCATTTACTCATTTCATAGTTCATTTAATCATATGCAAATGCACTTGGTCATTTAGTGAGTTTCACACACTAACTTAACCCTTCTAGGGTTTCATCATTTCACTATTCATTCATCATTTCTTGGTTCATTTCATCATTTTATTGCGTACATCTTAGGTTCACTTATATTCAGACGTATGCTAGACTTATGGGTCGATACATACAAGTCATAAGGATTCATTCATAGTTCGTTTAAGTGATTCATATCTTCCTAAGATTACGTTGTAAAGACTGATGCATTTTGTATGTATGCCAAGATCTGGATTTTGATCTAAATAGGCAGCATTATTCTTGAATATTTAATTCACGTATGACTTATGTATCAATACGGAATTCAGGCTAGGGATCCCGGTTTCAAATCCCTTGGATAACACTTACATTTTATTTATTTACTTTATTTGATACATACGGCTTGGAGATCCAAATTTGAGCCCCAAATCCATTATTTTATTTATCCCTTAATTTGTCTCTTTATTTTTCGCTTGGTAGAACTAAGAGGATGTGGGATTGAACCCCCACAACCTCATTTTGGACGAGGGGTCGTGGGTTCGAACCCCCAGATCCCCTCTTTAATTTCTTCTAATTTTCTCCTTGAATCTGCCTTGGAGGTCGTGGGTTCGATTCCCACATCTCACATCTCTTTTTTTTTTATTTCCTTTGACTATTCTTCACTGCCTAGAGGTCGTGGGTTCGATTCTCATGCCTCACATTTCTTTTCTTTCATTTTATTTACTCTCCTTCACTGCCTAGAGGTCGTGGGTTTTATTTCCATGCCTCACAATTTTTTCTTCTTTTACTCTTCCTTAAATCTGATTGACATGTGGTTGGTTCAAATCCCACTCCTCTCATTTCTTTTTTTTTTCTTTTAAGTTATATTTTTCAGCCAATACCATGGTTCGAAATCCCTTCACTACATTTCTTTTTACTTCTTTATTTTCATGGTTTTTAATATGGTAAAGTCGCCGGTTCAATCCTCCATGACCTCACATTTTTTAATCACTTTTTTTCAACATTTTGAACCCTCTTTGCTGACAAAAATTCATCATAGAAGCTGTAAATTTTCTTTTAAATTTTCATCATCGTTTCATAAAGTTACATCGTAGTTCTTGGGGGAATTTTGTAGTGCATTTAGAAAGATTTAGGTGCGTCTTCATGGATTCGTTTAGCCAAGAGATTACCCGTCAAATAAGCCATATTTCAACTCATATGAACATAATATTTACATCAACATATGTACATTGATTATAAAGATCTGTCATGCCATTTCAATTCCTAAACCGTGAAAAATAGCCACGGCAACACACAAATATACACGTAGTTAAATTTTCGGAAACATCGACATAAGCCAAATAATTCAAAACATATATATAAACACATAATAATCACAAAAGCATGTTTAATCCCTAGTTTTTTACCAGCAAACATAACCATCCAATGCTTAAACGCGATCTAGTGACAGGGATATGCAACAGGGAACAATCCTAGTTTTCGGAAAGCATATTCTGAACCTTAAGGGGTCTCGTAGGAAATGGATCAATAGAGAAGAGAAACCATAACTTTTTGAAGTTAAAATCTTGACTTGATACCCAAAAACTTCACCCAAAACCACGTCCATGCCTCCTCAATATCAACTCCACTCGAATGACCACCTCCCTTAGCCTAGTGTAAGATTAACCTTTGTTTTCTTGTGATTTCGTGTGAGTTCTTCAAGGGTGAAGAAATTGGTTTATTTTTATGCTTTTTATCTTATTTTTCAAAGAAACAACGTGAGAATGAATAAGAGAGATTGAGCGTGAGAGTGGAGAGATAAACCTGAGAGAGTGGGAGTTGTAGGAGGCTTAGGAGTCTAAGTTTTAGGACTTAGTCAATAAGGTTTTGTCTATTTAATAAAAATCTGTTTATTTTAAATCAGATAATGAATAATAATTATTAATTAATTACATTAATTCAATAGCTTAAATAAAAATTAAACTTTACTTCATTGTTTCCACCTAGGTTCGAACCCGCGTGGAGCAAGACTTCACTTCAAAAACCCAATTTCTTCCCTCTCCCCCTAAAATACCCCTCCACCTTATTCATTATGTAATTAATTGTATATTTACAGTAATTACAATACTACCCTTGGCCTGGAAAAAGACCATTTTACCCCTAGACCCTCAAAACCTATGATTTTTTCTTTTTATGTTCATTAAAGACTCCTTCTAGTAAATCTTCGTGTTCGAGAGCCGTACATGGTTGGACACAACCTTTCCTAGCTCAACTAACTCCACAAGTTAGTTGGCTTGGATGTAGCAAGGGTTCGGAGGTATGGTTTTACGCGCATCAATCCGTGTGAACTCGGTCTAATCGTTGGTATTCAATACACATTAAGCATTACTTAGCATATCCATTTATAGGGTTGTTACATTATCCACCCCTTAGGAACATTCCTTCCCGAATGACACTACTTTTTAATAACAATAAGTAATTCATCTATAGAATATATGCATACATAAGTAATTCAATTCTCCCCCTTGGTGAATATCTTATTTTCATATTACCATGATGGTGCACATCCTTGAATCCTAATAGTAGCATTACATTAATAAACTAAGGAACTCTTTCCTAAAGTAGTCTCATCGAAGCATACAACATAAGTAATCATGTAATTCATACAAATCAGTAACCAACATGATGACTCAAACATATTAACTTAATAGTAGTGCGTAAACACCATACAAAGTCAAATACATGAAAGACTAATTAAAGCTACGCACGCGACACTTCACCAGAGGTCCCTTTCCCTGCACCCCCCTAGAATTGAGTGTGAAGATTCATTGCCTTCTTGGATACTCTTAACTTGGAACATTAGGTTGAACTCTCTCCTTCCTTGTTCTTTACTTCTCCTATTCGGACAATTCATGTGACTCCGTTTGCAACAAATCTAACAAGCATTAGAGCCTCTCATACACTTTCCTCCATTAAGTTTTACACACTTCCTACTCTTAAATCTTTGCTTGGAATCCCTATCATAGCGATCCTTGGACGAACTTGACTCCCCTTGGTTTGTCAGTCCCTTCTTAAACTTAGGCTTATCCCTGATTTCAGTGCCACTCTTCCTTGAAAAAATCCTCTCAGCTTCACTTGACCTGTTCCCTGTCCTTGTATGCTTCCTATTCGTGTTTTCCTCCACATGTTGGACATGGACCATAAACATGGAAAGGACCATGTTGGCATGAAACATAGCTACACTTCACTCCTCCTCGGTATTCTGAGCAATCTTAGATCCAGTGTAAACGGGAGGATTCATCCTCGTGAAGTCCCTTAACTTGGTAGCCATTGTTCTTGCAGGTGGATCTGCCTGGGAACACCTTATTGCTCTTCCTTAGTTTATCCTTGTATTCATCTTTCAGAATCTCAAGAGTTGATGTTAGATATGCTCTTAACACCAAGAAACATACATTAGAGAAGGCACAATAAGATCAGAAGAAGGGAAATTTTCCTATGCAGCATATAGTCTCTAATTCAGGATAAAGCTACACTCCACTACCATAACATAGAAACTACTCAAAGTGGTTATTTGAACTTATTATCTATGGAATTCAATCTAGGGCTATGATACCAACTTTCTCACGACTAGAATCTAAACTCTTGACGAGAACGGCGTCGTTGACCTCTCAAAGGTTTCAGACAAGCCTAGATACGTCATTCTTACTTCATCTAGGTTAGTTTTAGCTAAAAATTTTAAACTTTTTGTTTCCTATCATGATAACTAAACATTCTATTATATATATAATTGTTCTCCATAAACCGTCTAATATTAAGATCATCAAATAAAAGAAGCAGTTTATTATAACAATAAAGATGTACTTGCCAAAATGGCTCCAATACAATGTCTGAATAGAAACGAGAGAGAAATGCTAATGGAACATACTCCACTATCTCAATCCTACAACTAAGCTACAATGTAAATGGTCAAGCATCCTCGAAATCATGAAGCCCTACCATGTCCTGATGAATGCTCGATGTCCGGATAGCTGCAGTGTTGATCCTGTAGCTCACGTCCAGCTTTGCCTAAACCTAAAAGTTTAGAGTTGTATAGGGTTAGTACACACTTGTAATAAGTATGGGTATATGCAAGAACACGCAAAGGACATGCATGAGTAAAACTTTCTCTTTCCTAGCATCATGATTATAGCAGGTCAAGTTAGTGGACTTGCCAAATTGAGATTAAGAAAGTAAGTGAACTCTCAAAATATAATTTAGGAAACTTTATGATCTTTCCAAATCTTGATAAGCAAAGTTATGCCATCAAAGTAACATGCACAATCATACTTAACATTTTACACAGAGAACAGAATAGCGTACACATAAAACGTATCATAATTAATAAAACACATAACGTTTTTCATATCATTCATTCGTATGCCATGAGACCTTGGAATCATCGACATGACATTAAGACTTCCCAAAAATGAGGGCTCAACATACGGGACCTCAACTAGGAAGTAAAAATTAGCAAACACAGAGTCTGCTTCATTCATTCATACGTACTTCATTTCATTTCACTCATGGGCCACTGTCCACACCAGCTATACCTAGGATTTAGTTTAAGAAATTCATCGGATTCGTTGTGCAATGACCAAGAATGCCTAATGTTATTTCATGAATCTAACTCACCTCTTGATTATCCTATCCTAACATGTTTGGTATCAATCGTTTAATTATGTGTATCATTTGAGGATATCCACATTCATTCATTGGTAACTTTAACTTTAGCTGACATATATCATGTGATCATCATGAAATACAATGCCATGATACCCCACATGAAAAAGAGGTGGAATCACCAACCAAAGTGACCCAAAACATGTGCATACATGGGAATTGAACCCCGGCAGATCCCTATATTGGAAGTATAGGTTTGAAGACTAGGATATATAAGGATACCCATAGACGACATGCTGGACAGTCTCATCTCATGAGTGTTACGTGAAACTCGACCCTTCCCGAAAGAAGGAATCACTTCTCATAGCTAGTCTATCGCTGCTCAGTATAACGTTCCATTACATTCAACTCATACGTCATGGAAGCTGGCTTCTTGTATGAGGACATCATAGCTCAATAAATAATTTCTCATCTAATCATTAGTATTAAGTGTGTTAATCTCAATACTTTCATTAGAGTGTTCATAGAGACTGGTCTCTTCATTAACTTTACACTCTCATTGGTGAGTAGGTTTTGATAACATTTATTTAGGCTCATTTGAGATTGCTCTCATCTTTTACAGTATCCTCATATCATCTTGTCACCACATTCATTAACATTAGCTCATTTTCTCTTCATAATTACTCACCCCATTTAACAAGAATGTTCTTTTCATCATATGCCAATGCAGTTGGCCATTTAGTGTGTTTCACAATCTTATTTAACCCTTCTAGGGTTTCATCATTTCATTGTTCATTTCATCATATAACAATGCACTTGGCCATTTAGTGTGTTTCACACTCTAACTTAACCCTTCTAGGGTTTCATCATTTCATTGTTCATTTCATCATTTCTTTGTTCATTTGATCATTTAATTGCATACATCTTAGGTTTAGTTATTTTTAGACATATGCTACACTTACGGGTTTTGAGATACAAGCCATGAGACTTTGTTCATAGTTCGTTTAAGTGATGCATATCTTCCTAAGATTACGTGGTACAACACTTATGCATCATGTATGTATGACAAGATCTTGATGTCGATCTAACTAGACATCATTATTCTTGAATATTTAATTCACGTATGACTTATGTATCAATACAAAATTTAAACAAGGGAACCCTGTTTCAGATCCCTTGGACAACACTTAATTTTTTTTTTCATTTACATTATTTGATTTATACGGCTTCAGGTTCCAAATTCGAGCCCCAAATCATTTATTTTATTTTTCCCTTGATTTCTCTCTTCATTTTTCGCTTAAAAGAACTAAGAGGATGTGGCATCGAATCCCCACAACCTCATTTACTTTTTATTTACATTACTTTTAATTTATATCCTTTTGGACGAGTGGTTGTGGGTTCGAACCACCATAGCCCCTCTTTTATTTCTTGTAATTTTCTCCTTGAATCTACCTTAGAGGTCGTGGGTTCGATTTCCACGCTTCACATCTCTTGTCTATCATTTCCTTTGACTATCCTTCACTTCCTAGAATTCGTTAGTTAGATTCCCATGCCTCACATTTATTTATTTTTCATTTTCTTTACTCTCCTTCAATGCGTAAAGTCGTGAGTTAGATTCCAAAGCCTCACATTTTATTTCTTTTATTCTTCCTTTAATGTAATTCAGAGGTGGTGGGTTCGATTGAACTCGTTTAATTTCTTATTTTTTTCTCTTTAGTTACATTTTCCAGCCAATACCATGGTTTGAATTCCCGTCACCACATTTCTTTTTAGTTATTAATTTTCATGGAATTTTTAACATGGTGAGGTCACAGGTTCAATCCTCCATGACCTCATTTTTTTCAATTTATTTTTTTCAATATTTGGAACCCTCTTTGCGGACCGAAATTCATCAGTAGAAGCTAGAAATTTTATTTTAATTTATAGCATCCTTTCATCAAGTTACACCGTTGTTCTTAGTGGAAATTCATAGTGCATTTATAATATTTTAGGTGCGTGTCTTCATGGATTCGTTTAGCCAAGAGATTATCCCTCCAAAAAGCCACATTTCAACTCATATGAACCTTTACATCAACATATGTGCATTGAATACAAAGAACTATCATGCCATTTCAAGTCCTAAACCATGACAAATAGCCACGACAAAACACACATACACACGTAGTTACATTTTCTGAAACATCAACATAAGCCACATAATTCCAAACTTACATTTAAATGCATAATAATCACAAAATAATGTTTCATCCCTAGTTTTCTACCAGCAAACATAACAAACCAATTATTAAACGGGATATAGTGACAAGGATATGCAACTGGGAACAATCCTCGTTTTTGGAAAGAATATTCTGGACCTTAAGGGGTCTCTTAGGAAATGGACCAAGAGAGAAGAGAAGCCATTCCTTTTTGAAGTTAAAATCTTGACTTGATACCCAAAAACTTCACCCAAAACCACGTCCATTCCTCCTCAATATCAACTCCACTCGAATGACGACCTCCCTTAGCCTAGTGTAAGATTAACGTTTGTTTTCTTGTGATTTCGTGTGAGTTCTTCAAGGGTGAAGAAATTGGTTTATTTTTATGCTTTTTTATCTTATTTTTCAGAGAAAAAACGTGAGAATGAATAAGAGAGATTGAGCGTGAGAGTGGAGAGATAAACCTGAGAGAGTGCGAGTTGTAGGAGGCTTAGGATTCTAAGTTTTAGGACTTAGTCAATAAGGTTTTGTCTATTTAATAAAAATCCGTTTATTTTAAATCAGATAATGAATAATAATTATTAATAAATTACATTAATTCAATAGCTTAAATAAAAAATAAACTTTACTTCATTGTTTCCACCTAGGTTCGAACCCGCGTGGAGCAAGACTTCACTTCAAGAGCCCAATTTTGTCCCTCTCCCCCCAAAATACCCCTCCACCTTATTCATTTAGTAATTAATTGTATACTTAAAGTAATTATGATACTACCCTTAGCTTGGAAAAAAGCCATTTTACACCTAGACCCTCCAAACCAAAGAAATCCTGCTCTTTTTAAGTCCGGTAAGGACTCCATCGATTAAATCTTCGTATTCGGGAACCCTACATGGTTGGACCCAACCTTTCCTAGATAAAAAAACTCCCCAAGTTAATTGGATTGTATGTAGGAAGGGTTTCGTGGTCTGGTTCTACGAGCATCAATCCGTGTGAATCTGGTCTAATCGTTGGTATTCTAGACACATTAAGCATTACTTAGCTTATCATTTTTTAAGGTTGTTACAACTCTAATCAAAGTATTGAGATTAACACACTTAATATAATGATGATATGATAAATCATCTATTGAGCTATGATGTCCTCATACTAGAAGCCAACTTACATGACGTATGAGTAGAATGTAATGCAACTTTATACTGAGCACCGATAGACTAGCTATGAGCAGTGATGCCTTCTTTCGGGAATAACGGAGTTTCACGTAACCCTCATAATATAAGACTGTCCGGCTTGCCGGTTGTGGGTCTCCTTATATCTCCTAGTCTTCGAAACTATACTGCCAATATAAGGATCAAGCGGGGTTTAATTCCAATGTACGCTAGCATTTTATGGACACTTTAGCCGGTGATTCCACTCATTTTTAATGTGGGGTTACATGACACTGGATTTCATGATGCTATGATAATCTATGTCAGTTAAAGTTAAACTTCCAAATGAATATATTTGGTCTGCACATAATGATACGAATGATACCAAAGGTGTTAGGATAGGATAGTCAAAAGGTAAGTTACATTCAAGTAATGACATTAGGTCATTCTTTGTCATTGCACTACGAATCCGATGAAAGTCTTAAACTACATCCAAGGAATAACTGGTGTTTACACTAACCCATGAATAAAATCAAATGAAGTACGTATGAAACAATAAAGAAGACTATGTGTTTGATAAAGTAGACTCCCTAGTTGAGATTCCATATGTTGAGCCCTCATTTTCGGGAAGTCTTAATGTCAAGTACATGATTCCAAGGGCTCATGGAATACAAATGAATGATATGAACAACGTTATGTGTTATATGAATTATTATAGGTGTTATGTGTACGTTGTTCTGTGCTGTGTGCAAAATGTTAAGTATTATGATGCAACTTACTCTAATGGCATAACTTTCCTAATCCAAATTATGAAAGATCATAAACATTCCTAATCAAAATTTGAAAAGTTCACTCACTTTTCTAATCTCAATTTGGAAAGTCCACTTTTTTTACATGCTATAGTCATGTTGCTAGGAAACAGATATTCTTACTCATGCATGTCCTTGGTGTGATTGTGTATACCCATACTTAGTACAAGTGTGTACTAACCCTATAAAACTCTAAACTTTTAGGTGCAGGCACATGTGGACGCTAGATCTACATAATCAATGTTGCAGTTATCCGAACATCGAGCATTCATCCGTACTTGGTAGGCCTTCATGCTTTCGAAGATGCTTGCCCATTTACTTTCTAGCTTAGTTGTAGGATTAAGCTTATGGAGTATGTTCCACCAGCGTTTCTTTCCCGTTTTTGTTCAGACATTGTATTGGTGCAATTTTGGCAAGTACATCTTTATCATTATCATGAACTTTTCTTTCATTTGATGATCTTAATGTTAGATGGTTGATGGTGAACCATTACGTATGTAGTAGAATGTTTAGTAAGCATGTCACTAACAAAAAAGTTCAAATTTTTCGCCAAAACTAACCTAGATGGAGTAATAATGAAGTAGATAGGATTGTTTGGGACCTCTGAGATGTCAACGACGCCGGTCTCGTTTAGGGTCTAAACTCCGATCGTGACAATGTTTTTATCAGGTCCCTAAGTTAAATTCGGGGACAAATAGTTCACATGAACAACATTGAGTAGTTTTTAAGTCATGGTAGTGAAGTGCACCACTATCCTTGTTTAGAGACTGCATGATGCGCAGGAATTTTTCCTTCTTTTGATCTTATCGTGCCTTTCCTAATGTTGATTTTCTTGGTGTTATGAGTGTCTATAACATCATTCTTTGTTTTTTTTCTAAAAAAATGAATAATAGGATAACAATTGGTTAAAGGAGGGAGGAGCAGCTGCTGGGAACAATAAGGTTCCACACTAGGCTCCTGTTGAATGGTTGTTATGCCGATTAACCCTACTATGTTAAATGATACTGAGGTGAGGGAATGTCAGGACGTAATGGCACAAGACATAACTATGCTGGCCCAGGACATGACCGACCAGGTCAACCGGCAAAATGTTCAGAGGGAGAACCCACCAGTTCGTACCATGGCTGACAGGTTGAGAGAGTTCATGAGGATGAATCGTCCTATTTTCACAGAGTCTTAAGACTTTATAGGACCCCCATGAGTTTGTGGATTATATGAATAATATCTTGGTAGCTATGGGGGACACATATACTGAGAATTTAGAGTTGGCTTTCTTTTAACTCTAGGATGTTGCACAGACTTGGTGCAAGATGTGGCAGGATAGTCGAGCATCAAGCGGAGTATCTATCACTTGGGAGAGGTTTTGATAGCCTTCATGGAGAGATTCTTCCCCATGAAGATGAGGGAGGCCAAGTTTGAGGACTTTATCAACCTTAAACAGGGATCGATAATAGTCATGGAGTATTACTTGAATTTTGTGAAATTATCGAGGTATGCCACTTCTCTTGTGTCTGACATTAGAGACGAGATGAGTAGATTCTTGACAGGGATTGTTGAGGATCTTGAGGAGGAGTGTAGGCTATGCTTCATGACATCATGGACCTTTCTAGGATTATGGTCCATGTCCAGCAAGTGGAGGAACGCAGAAAGAGAAAGCACACTAGGGCAGTGAGCAGTTCAAGGCAAGCCGAGGAGAATATTTCAAGGAAGAGTAGTACTGAAATCAAGGATAAGCCCAGGTGTAAGAAGGTACTCTCCCACCAAGGGGAGTAAAGTTCATCCAAGGTTCGCTATAATAGGAATTCCGAGTCGTGAGTTAAAATGTATAAAATGTACATACACCTCAAGAGAGACCACCTTGAAGGATGTGTGGCAAACTTCATGGAGGAGACTGTATGAGGGGCTCTAATGCTTGTTAGGTTTGTAGCAAACCGGGTCACATGGTGAATGATTGTCCGAATAAGATAAGTTTGGAACAAGGGAAGTAGAGAGTTCAACCTAATGGTCAAAGTAAAGAGGTTCGTAGGAGACAACGATTCTTCGCACTCAAGTCTAGGGGGCAGGGGAAGGCACCTCTGATGAAGTCTCGCTTGCGTAACCCTAATTAGTCATTCATGTATTTGACTGTGTATGGTGTTTATGCACTAGTATGAAGCTAATATGTCTGAGTCATCATGTTGGTTGCTGAGTTGAACGAATTACATTTTTAGTTCTGTTGTAAGCTTTCATGAGACTAGTTTAAGAAAGAGTTACTTAGTCTATTAATGTGAAGCTACTAGTAGGTTTCAAAGATGTGCACCATCATGTTAATATGTGAATCAGATATTCACCTACGGGGAGTATTGAATTACTTATTTATGCATATATTCTATAGATGACTTACTTACACTTAGATATGAGTACTGTCAATCGGGGATGAATGTTCCTAACGGGGGGAATATGTAACAACCCTTCAAATGGATATGCTAAGTTATGCTTAATGTGTATTGAATGCCAACGATTTGACCGGGTTCACACAGCTTGATGCGCGTAGAACCAGACCTGGCAACCCTTGCTACATCCAAGACAACTAACTTGGGGAGTTATTTGAGCTAGGAAAGGTTGGGTTAAACCATGTAGGACTCTCGAATACAAAGATTTACTCCTAGGAGTCTTTACCGATCTTAATAAGATGAAATCTTAAGTTTGGAGGGTCTAGGGTTAAAATGGTCTTTTTCTAGGCTAAGGTTAGTATCGTAATTACCCTAAATATATAATTAATTATTTAATTAATAAGGTGGAGAGGCATTTTGTGGATAGAGCACCGAGAATTCGCTCTTGAAGTGAAATGCTGCTCCACCGGTGTTCGAACCTAGGTGGAAGCAATGAATTGAATTTTTTTTAATTTAAGTTCGTAAAGTAATGAATTAATTTATAATTATTATTTATTAGATGAGATAAAATAAAATCAAATCAGTTTTTTAATAATTAAGTAAAAACCCTTATTGACTAAGTCCTAAACTAGACCCATAATTCTAAGAAATCTCTTCTCTCCCACGCTCATCTCTCTCTTTATCACGTCTGTATCAATCTCACTCACGATTATCTCAGCCAAATTACTTCAAAAAAACAGTAGGTAAACCAAAATTCTTCACACTTGAGGAACTCACAACGAAAATATAAGAAAACAAACAAAATCAATCGCGTAGGCAAAGAGAGGTTTGTCCGTCGAGTTGGTTTTAACTTTGAGGGGATTTGGACATGATCTTGGGTATTGTATTTGGGAAGAAAATCAAGGTTTTAACATAAAAAAGTTATTGGTTCTCTTCTCTCTTGGTCCCTTTCCCAATAGACCCCTTAAAGTTCATAATATACATTCCGAAAACTAGGATTGTTCCCCGTTTCATATCCCTGTCACTAGCTCCCATTGAATCATAGGTTGGTTATGTTTGCTGGTAGAAAACTATGGATGAAACTTATTTTCATGATTACTATGTGTTGATATGAATGTTGGGAATTATGTCAGTTATTGTGAGGTTTCCATAAATGTATCTACGTTTGTATGTGTGTGTTTCCGTGTCAATTGTTCATCGTTTAGGAATTGAAATTGCATGATAGTTCTTTATATTTCATGTACACATGTTGATGTAAATGTGATGTTCATATTAGTTTAAATGTGTCTAATTTGAGGGATAATCTCTTGGCTAAACATATACATGAAAACGCACCTAAAATGGTCTAAATGCACTACGAAATTCCCCTAAGAACTAAGGTGTAACTTGATGAAAGGATGCTGAAAAATTAAAAGAAAATTTCCAGCTTCTAGTGATGAATTTCGGTCAGCAAAGAGGTTTCAAAATGGTTAAAAAATGAATTAAAATAAGTGATGTCATGGAGGATTGAACCCGTGACTACACCATGTTAAAAACAATGTAAATAAAGAAGTTAAAAGCAATGTGGTGAAGGATATTTGAACCATGGTATTTGCCTGAAAATCTAACTTAAAAGAAAAAATAAGAAATGATAGGCCACCACCTTTCTATAAAATTTAAGGAAGCGTTAAAGATAAAAAATAAAATGTGAGGCATGGGAATCGAACCCCCCCACCTCTAGGCAGTGAAGGAGAGTAAAGAAAATGAAAAAAAAAAGAAATGTGAGGCATGGGAATCTAACTAACGACGTCTAGGTAGTGAAGGAGAATCAAAGGAAATGAAAGAAAAGAGATGTGAGGCGTGGGAATCGAACCCACAACCTCCTAGGCATATTTCATGAGAAAAATCAAAAGAAATTATAGAGGGGCTACGGGGTTTCAAACCCACAACCCCTCGGCCAAAGGAGAGAAACTTAAAGGCAATGAAAAAAAAAAGTAAATGAGGTTGTGGGTGCTGGATTCCACATCCTCTTAGTTTGATTAAGCAAAAAATGAAGCGAGAAATTAAGTGAATAATAAAATGAAGGCATTGTGGCTCAAACTTGGTTCCCCAAGCTGTATGGATCAAACCAAAATGAATAAAAAAAATGTAAGTGTTGTTCAAGAGATTCGAAAACCGGGTTGCTCTACCTAAGTTTCTAATAGATGCATAAGTCATACGTGAGTTAAATCATAAATAATAATGCTGCCCACTTAGATCGAAATCGAGATCTTGGCATTTATACAAGATGCAAAAGTGTTATACTACATAATGCTAAGAAGATACGAATCACTTAACCGAACTATGAATGAAGCCGCATGGCTTGTATCTATAGGCCCATAAGTCAAGCATACGTTTAAAAATAAGTTAACTTAAGATATATGTAATGAAATAATATAACCCTAGAAGGGTTGATTACGAGTGTAAAACACACTAAATGTCCAAGTGCATTGGCCTACGATGAAATGATTACTATGTAATGAAATTATGAAACTCGAGAATGTTTAAGTAAAAGTGTGAAACACACCAATGGCCAATAGCATTGGCATATGATGAAATTAACATTCACGTAAAAAGGGGTGAGTAATTATGAAGAGCAAATCTTCTAATGTAGATGAATGTGGTGAAA
This sequence comes from Solanum pennellii, assembly GCF_001406875.1. Lineage (NCBI taxonomy): Eukaryota > Viridiplantae > Streptophyta > Magnoliopsida > Solanales > Solanaceae > Solanum > Solanum pennellii. The sequence continues at coordinate 21,417,874 of NC_028642.1, read as the reverse complement.
ACATGATATGAGGCTAATGTAAAAGATGAGATCAATATCAAATGATCCTAAGATAATGTTACCAAAATATACTCACCAATAAGAGTGTAAAATTCCTGAAGAGACCACTCTCGATTAACATTCTAATAAGAGTATTGAGATAACCACACTTAATACTAATGATGAGATGATAAATCGTCTATTCAACTTTGATGTCCTTTTACTAGCAGCCAGCTTTCATTACGTATGAGTTGAATGTAATAGAACTTTATTCTGAGCACTGATAGACTAGCTATGAGAGGTGATTCCTTCTTTCGGTAAGGGCGGAGGTTCACGTAATATCTCATGAGATGAGACTGAACAGCATGCCGGGTATGGTCTCCTTATAATTTCTAGTCTTCGAACCTATACTTCCAATATAGGGATCTAGAGGGGTCCAATTCCCATGTACGCTAGCATGTTTTGGGTCATTTTGTCCAGTGATTCCACCTCCTTTCGGTATGGGGTTTCATGACACTGGATTTCATGTTGCTCACATGATCTATGTCGGTTAAAGTTAAAGTTCCCAATGAATAGGCTAGCATAAATAATGCACATAATGAAAGAATGATACCAAAGGTGTTAGGATAGGATGATCAAGAGGTAAATTAGATTCAAGGAATGACATAAGGTCATTCTTTGTCATTGCACAACGGACCCCATGAAATTGTAAAACTACATCCTATGTATATTTGGCGCTTACACTGGCCAATTAATGAAATGAAATGAAGTACGTATGATTGAGTGAAGCAGACTATGTGTTTGCTAAAGCAGACTCCCTAGTTGAGGTCCCATATGTTGAGCCCTCATTTTTGGGAAGTCTTAATGTCAAGTACATTATTCCAAAGTATCATGACATACGAATAAATGATATGAACATTGTTAATTTGTTATATGAATTATGATGTGTTATGTGTATGTTATTGTGTGTTGTGTGAAAAATGTTAAGTATGATAATTCATATTACTCTCATGGCATAACTTTCCTTATCCAAATTTGGAAATCTCATAAACCTTCCTAATAAAAATTTTAAAAGTTTACTCACTTTTCTATTCTTAGTTTGGAAAGTCCACTGACTTGACCTGTTATAAACATTTTGGTAGGAAAGATATATTCTCACTCATGCATGTACTTGGTGTGTTCTTTCACATACTCATACTTAGTACAAGTGTACTAACCATATACAACTCTAAACTTTTAGGTGTAGGAACAGATTGGCACTATAGCTACAAGATCAACTCTTCTATTGTCCGGATATTGAGCAGTTATCTGGACATGGTAGGCCCTCATGCTTTCGAGGATGCTTGCGCATTTACATTCTAGATTAGTTGTGGAATTAAGTTTGAGGAGTATATTCCACTAGGGTTTCTTTCGCATTTATGTTTAGACATTGTATTGGTGCCATTTTAGCAAGTACATCTGTATCATTATAATAAACTCTTTCTTTCATTTGAGGATATTAATGTTAGATGGTTGATGGTGAACAATTACATATGTAGTAGAATGTCTAGTAAGCATGTCACCAATAAAAAGTTTCTAATTTTCCGCTAACATTAACCTAGATGAAGTAAAAATGACGTATGTAGGCTTGTCTGCGACCTTTGAGAGGTCAACGACGCCGGTATCATCTAGGTTCTAGATTCCGGTCGTCACATTAATATAGGAGTATGAATATATTCCCCAAGAACTATATGTTATGCAAATAATCAAAGGTTGGGCATAGCCAATAATGATTGTCTTATAAATACTTCATGCCCATGTTATGGTAAAATATAGTACGAAGTAGAGTTTTAAGAAGATGTTTTCATACTCTGTTCTTGCACTTATGCGAAACTTGTATGCATATGTTCTCTTGAGATTTAGTTGTTTTGCTGTTATCTTGTGAATTTTGATAGCATTGTAACTTTTTCATGCATTTTGAGCTTATAGTAAGTTTGAGAACGAAATTACTCACTATGTGTTATGAATATGTAGCTTTTATATGCTTGTGCATCACAAATTGAGTGCTAAGTCTAATTATATGTTATGTTCTGGTTGTGCTTCTAATATAGAGTCTTTTTCTTACCCTCACAAAATGTTTTAGTGTCATTCGGGGACGAATGTTCCTAAGGAGGGTATAATGTAACCCTCTAGAAATTTCATGTCTTAGACTAGAGATTCATCTATTTAATAATGCTATAAATGATGTTCCCAGAAAATATATTTGTCTATTTAAGAGTCTATTAAGTTTTAAGAATATGTATTTGGGTACATAGGCATCCCAATGCAAAATATTTAGTACTATTGGGCATATTAAAGAATGTTGGCTTAAGGGTGTTAGCCATTTTCTAAGTATTAAAAAAATTTAGAATACACCTTGATGTCCAAATGTTCCAATCCAAGCTTGTTTTGAAGCTGTACCTACAATGAAGACCATAAAGCTAAAAATTTTCCTTTATAGTTCGCACCTATTAGGTACGAGGCATCAAAGTGTCAAGCATAGATACCATAGCACATAACCATTTTAAAATGATCATGTATATTAAGAAGTTCCCAAGGACATAGTGAGTATTCTTGGGATAGCAAGAAAGACGCAGCAACACATGTGCTGCCTGCTGAGAGAAAAAAAACCAAGCCCAACCTAATTTGTTTAGGGAGGTTAGGGGGCAGGCGCACGGATGTCCAAGACACATGGGGACTATCTTCATAACCATTCCTAGACTCTAACTAACTTACATTACTAACTAACTAACCCAAGATTAACTCAAATAAAATAACTAGTGTACCCAACAACCTAAGACCTAACCGGGTGACACTAACCGAATAAATAACTAAAGAAACATCCTAGTACTTAACCTAGGATAGTCCGAAGGGTTTGGTTATGGTCGTAACGACTTAGGGGAACTTTAATAATTACCCTAGGTCACTAAATTAATAAAATTAGAAAACTATTTAATTAATTAAAAATTATAGTCAAACCCGTGACCTTAATCAAATGTTCTCCTATTTTAGTCAATTTAGGAGGGGTGTTTTGGTAATTAAAGTGGAGATTCGTTGGGTAATTCGTTGGATGACTACATATTGATATAAGGTCTGTTTTAGACCACTTTTTTCATGTCGCAAATCAGAACAAAATGAAATTTCATTCTCTCTCAAGAACGCTCTCTTTTCCAAACTCCATTGAAGGAACAAGAAAAGCTTAAGGAAAAAGACGATGGTTTCAAAATTTCCAATCGATTTCGTGGATTATTCATCTATAATATATCAGTTTTTCACTCTTGGGATTTCTTTCTCCAAGAGGTCCTTCCAATAAATGTTTTTAAGAACTTCAAATACTAGATATATGATTTTCAACGAAAAGAAAGAGTTTTCTATATATAATTTCGCACGAATTATTGAGTAATTGATTGAAAATGTTTGAATGTCGTGTGATACATGATCTTTCTCTATGTTATGGTTTCAAATGCGTTATTTGTTGTGTTTGGTAATGTGAAGACGTTAGGGTTAGAATTTAAGGTTTGAATGAACCCTTTTATGACCCGTTTACCTTCTCCTATGCTATTTATTGATCTTGTACATTATTTTATGAGTTTTTCTTGATCTTGTCAATTAGTATTTCAGTATATATTATTATTAATATGCATTATGAATACGATTATTGGAAGCAAGAGGAAATTCTTCTAAGTGTGATTACTCTAAACGTTTATGTTAGCCTATAAACTATGATGTTATGTTATGAAAAGTATATATGATGTTGCTATGTAAATATACTGGGATATGAACATGTTACTTGTGAAATTATGATAAGAATATGAATATGCAAGTTATGATACCCTCTTGTATGCTTTACACATGATGATTATGCCATGTCAATCTCACAAAAGAAAGGTTATGATGAAAGGACAATTTTCAACTAATCAAAAAACATCTCCTGATCATGTTATACAAGGAGATAATCTACTATGACCTACGATAAATTTATGATAAAAGAAAACATAAATTTTATTTCAAGAAAGGAACTTAAGCTAAGCACCGATGAACTAGATATGGGAAGTGTCCCTTACCTAGCAGCAAGGTAGGTTCACAATCATACTCATGAGATTGAGGATGCCATGTAATGTGGAACTATGGGTTTCCAATATATCTCCTAGTTATTGAACTATGTTTCCACAATAGGATACTAGCTAGTGTATCCACCTAGGAACCCATGTCATATAGATTCTACTTTGGTCGGTAGACTACCTCTCTTCTGTATGGGGAAGACACTGATTACCATGTTTAGTTTATATGGTCTATGTCGGTTAATGCCTATGTTTCCTCATGTAAAACGAGAGACAAGTAACTGAACGTTTACTAGGGTTACTTGAGGAGTTTTCTTAATATAGGTAGTTGTGTGGGAGGTTACCTAGACATCACACAAGTTAACTCTAAGGGAAGTCCTAGGAGATTATGGTTCTCTAATACGATGATACGAATGATATATGTTTATGATATATGATGTTACTCTTACATGAATGTTTAACCTTATGATGAAGATGTTATTCATTTAATACTGTTATATAAAGAAAAGTTTTACTTACGGTCTCCTATCTTATAAACTTGGTTGTGTGGGGTTATGGGGCTTCACGTGACCATTGAACTTGTAGGTTGGGGATGGAATCATTGCTAAGTGTGTTGTATGTTATGTTTATGTGATTAATTGAATATGAAAAGTTAACATGACTATGATAATATTTCTTTTATTATAATCATGTTTGATTTCAATCAAATCCTTAACTTGTATATGTTATATGGTATGTGCATTGATGATTTTCATATGACTTAGCATGTTTTCCAAAGATATGATGAATGATCCTTTTTCATGCATGTCCTTAGGTATTATGTTCATATACCCATACGTAGTACATGTGGCGTACTAACCCTATTACTATATATTACTACAATTGTAGGTGTCGGCTATTGAAGTTAAAGATGTCGATTTGAATAAGCTTGGAATTCTTTCTCCAAGCCTTTGTAGGTCCTTATGTTCGGGACGCTATCATCTATTTTCCAGCATTATGAAGACTTAGTAGTTTTTAGATTTCTTTTATGTTCTTTCGATTCTTTTATAATAAGCCCTATATGGCATATTGAACGTCAACAGGAACGTTTACGTCAATGTCAACATCAACATGAATATAAGCATCAACTGAAACGTCAACGTAAATATGAAAGTGAGCATCAATGTAAACATAAACGTGAACATTAATGTAAACGTAAACCTCAATGTCAATGTAAACATGAATGTCAAAGAGAATATGAATGTGAACGTCAATGTCAAGGTGAACGTCAAGGTAAACGTCAATGTCAACGTGATCTTTAACGTGAACATCAAAGTCAATATTAACAAAAATGTAAACATGAACGTCAACTTTAATGTAAACAAAATCTTGAACGTCAACATAAACATAAACATAAAAATCAACGTCAACGTCAACATAAAGTCAAATTTTAAGGTCAATGTTAACGTCAATCAAGTTGAACATAAACATAAACTTCAATGTGAATGTCAACATGAACGTCAACATGAACGTCAACGTGACTGTGAATGTTAACGTGAATGACTATGTGAAATTCAACATTAACGTCAGCGTTAACGTCAATGTGAATGTAAAGGTCAATGTCAATATCAATGTTAACGTTAATGTGAACGTGAACGTCAACTTCAAAATGAACATCAATGTAACCGTAAACTTGAACATCAACATGAACATCAATATCAACGTCAACCTCAACATCATCTTGATGTCAACGTAAACAATTGTATAACGTCAAAAACAACATACACATCAACGTCAATATGAATTTCAACATGCACATCAACATCAACGTCAACTTACATGTCATTGTTAATGTCAACGGTGAGCATAAACGTGAATGTCAATGTGAATGTAAACGTCAATGTTGACATGACCGTACTTATAAATATCAACTTCAACTTAAATATCAACGTCAATATCAACATAAGAGTGAATATAAACATGAATAAAAATGTTAACGTCAATGTGAAAACATGAATGTGAACGTCAACGTCAATGTGAACGTCATTGTGAATGTAAATGTTCATGTTAAGGTGAATGTCAATATCAACATCAACATACACAACAACTTGAATGTTAACATACATGGGAACGTGTATATCAACGTCACTATAAACATGAATTTCAATGTGTTTAATAACGTCAACGTTAACGTGAACGTTAATGTCAATATCAACGTGAATCTCAATGTGAATGTGAATGTGAACGTCAATATCAATGTAAACATCAAAGTAAACATGAACGTTAATGAGAAAATCAACATACACATAAACTCGATCGTGCATGTCAAAGTCAACATAAACATCAACGGGAACATCAATGTAAATGAAACGTAAATATCAATGTGCATGCAAACGTCAATGTCAATGTCAATGTCAATGTGAACTTCATCATCAATTCCAACTTCAACATCAACATCAACATAAGCATCAACAAAAACCTAAACGTTAACATGAACATCAACGTCATAATGAACATGTACATGAACATCTACGTGAACGTCAAGGTAAACGTCAACATCAACATGAACGTCAAAATTAATATCAACGTCAACAAAAATGTGACTGTAAAATCCATGTTAACGTGAACGTCAATGTGAATGTCAATGTAAACATCAATGTTAACATCAATGTGAACGTCAATGTAAATGTTAATGTTAACGTCAATGTAAAAATCAATGTCAACTCAACTTGACATTAAACGTACATGTGAATGTGAATGTCAACGTGAACGTGAATATCAACATAAATGTCAATGTCAATGTGTATGATAACGTCAATGTTTACGTGAATGTCAATGTCTATGTCAACGTGAATGTCAATGCCAATGTAAATAAAAACATCAACGTGAATGTGAGTGTCAACGTAAATGTGAACTTCAACGTGAACGTCAATGAATATGTCAACACAAATGTCAACTTGAACATCAATGTGAAGATCAACATTAAGATCAGAAGGAACATCAACATAAGTATCAAAGTTAATGAAATCGTCTGCATAAATATAAATATCAACATGCTCGTCGACGTCAATATCAACATCAACATCATAGTGAAGTTCAATGCAAACGTCAAGGTGAACATCAATGTAAACGTCAATGTGTACGTTTATATAAACGTCAACACCAACTTCAACTTCAACATTAACGTAAATATTAACAGAAACCTCAACGTGAACATGAACATCAACATCATAAAAATGAATGTCAAAATTTTCGTCAATGTGAACGTATATGTGAACGTCAAGGCAAATGTGAATGTCAATATCAACTCAATGTGAACATCAACATAAATATGAACGTCAATATAAATGTCAATGTGAATGTCCAAATGAACGTGAATGTCCACATAAACGTAAATTCAACGTTAATGTGAAGGCGAAGGTCAACGTCCACGTGAACTTCATTGAGAGCATAAATGTCTCTATTAACGTCTATATAAATATCACTTGAACGTCAATGTAAACATCAACATCAATATGAACATCAACATGAATGCCAACTTGAATGTGAGCATCAACATTAACATCAACTTGAACATAAACATCAATATCAACATTAATGTCAGTTGGGACATCAGCGTAAACATCAGCATAAACATCAGCGTGAATATGAACGTCAACGTTATCAACATCAAAATAATCTTCAACTTCAATATGAATGTCACGTCAATGTAAATGTCAAAATAAACCTAAACATCAACATGAATGTCAACGTGAACATAAATGTAAATGTCAACATAAATGTGAATGTTGACGTACACATAAACGTTAATGTCAACGTAAAAATTAACATCAATATCAATGTAAGCGTCAACGTGAACATGAACATGAACGTCAATTTGAATGTGAACGTGAACGTGAACGTCAATAAGAAAACGTGAATGTGAATGTCAACGTCAATGTAAACATCAACATAAATGTTAATTTCAATGTAATTGTGGACATAACCGTCAACATTAACTTGAATACAATGTAAATGTGAATGTGAATATTAATTTGAACATGAACGTGAACGTCAATGTGAACATGAACTTGAACATAAACGTCAATGTAAACGTCAATGTGAACTTCAAGATAAACATCAATGTCAATGTGAACATCATTATCAACTGGAATGTTAATATAAATGTGAACGTGAACGTGAACGTCAACGTAAATGTGGACGTCAATATGTGTGTCAACGTCAATGTTAACTTAAACATCAATGTCAATATGAACGTGAACGTCAATGTTAAAGATATGTGAACATCAATGAAAACGTCAATGTGAACGTGAACCTCAATGTGAACGTGAACGTGAACGTCAACATCAACATAAAGGTAAACTAAAATGTGAATGCGAACGTGAACATCAATTTAAACGTCAACTTGAATGTCAATGTAAACATCAGCGTAACATTTGCGTCAACGTCAACATAAATGTAAACGTCAAGATCAGTGTTAAAATCTATGTAAATGTTAATGTTAATGTCAACTTGAACCTCAACATGAACGTCAACATGAACATCAACATGAATATTAACATATATGTGAATGTCAACATGGACGTCAACGTGAATATCTACATTAACGTTTATGCGAATGTCAACATTAATGTAAGCGTCAATGTCAATGTGAATGTGAACATCAATGCCAATGTCAATATGAACGTGAATGTTAACGTCAATGTGAATGCCAATGTGAACATCAATATCTATGTCAACGTGAACATAAACGTCAGCTTAATGTCAATGTAAACAATAGTGTAAGTGTTAACAACGAAACAAACTCTAAGGTCAATATGAATGTCCACATGCACGTCAACATCAAAGTCAACGTACACGTCAATGTGGACAAAAAATGTGAATATAAACATGAACGTCTATGTCAATGCAAACATCAACGTACACATAAACGTCAATATCAACGTAAACATCCACGTCAATATCAACATAAGTGTGAACATGAATGTCAATGTGAACATGAACATGAACGTCAACATAATTGTAAATGTTATTATGAACGTCAACATTAAGGTTAACGATAACATAACCTTAAACATCAAAATCTATTAGAAAATCAACTTTAATGTCAACATAAATGTGAATGTGAATATCAACATGAATGTCAACGTCAATGTAAACGTAAACGTCAATGTGTATGTTAATGTCAATTTTAACGTGAACGTCAACGTGAAGATGAATGTGAACGTCAACCTCAAATGTGAATGTCAACGTAAACGTGAACGTGATGTGAACTTCAACGTGAAGGTCAACGTCAATGTCAACATAAATGTAAACTTGAAAGTGAATATGAACGTCAACATATATATCTGCATTAACATCAATGTCAACGTAAACTTAAACATCAAGGTTAACATTAATGTCAATGTCAACTTTAACATCAACATGAACGTCAACATGAACATCAACGTGAATGTCAACATACACATTAACATAAATGTCAACATGAATCTTAACGTGAACGTCAATGTGAATGTTAGTGTCAATGTAAACATGCATTTGAACTTCTACTTGAACGTCAATATTAGTGACAATGTTAACGTGAATGTGAATGTAAACGTCAATGTGATAGCAATGTGAACATGAACGTGAACGTCAACATCAACGTGACCATCAATGTAAACATATACTTTAACGCTAATGTGAATGTCAATGTCAAGGTTAACGTCAATCTAAACATCAGCTTATCATGAACGTAACATTAGCGTTACCATCAACGTCAATGTAAACATTAACGTGCACGTCAATAGTAACATCAATGTGCACGTCAACGTGAATATGAATGTCAATGTAAATGTGAACGTGAGGGTTAATGTGAACGTGAGCGTACACCTAAACGTCAATGTCAACATCCATATAAGTGTCAATTCAAATGTAAAGATCAACTTCAAAATTAACGTAAACATCAACTTAAACCTTAACGTGAACATGAACATGAACATAAACATAAACATAAAAGTGAACATTAACGTTAACGTTAATGTATACATCAAGGCCAACGTTAACTCCAATGTTTACTTTAACATCAACATTAACGTCAATCTAAACATCAATACGAACGTTAACATAAACGTTAACATGAATGTCAACACGAAAATGAAAGTCAACGTGAATTTCTACGTGAACATCAACATTAATGTTAGCGTTAATGTCAACTTGAATGTGAATGGCAATGTCAACGTTAATGTGAACATGAATATAAATGTAAAATTCAACATGAACATCAACGTAAACATAAACTTGAACGTTAATGTGATTGTCAACCTAAACATCATATGTCAACTTAAACATTAGAGTGAACGTCAACGTCAACTTCAACGTAAATGTCAATACGAAAGTCAACGTGCACGTTAGTATCAACATCAATGTACATATCAACGTTAATGTGAACATCATCGTAAATGAGAAAGTAAATGTGAATGTGAATGTGAACGTAAATGTGAACGTGAACGTCAATGTGAATGTCCACGTGAGTGTTAATGTAAATGTAAACCTCAACATTAATGTAAATGTAAACCTCAACATCAACATTAACGTATACGCTAACTTAAACCTTAACGTGAATGTAAACGTGAACATAAACGTCAATATAAAATTCAAAGTTAACATCAAAATAACATGTAAACGTCACTGTCAATATTAAAATCAATATCAACTTTAACATCAATATGAACATGAACGTGAATATTAACATGAATGTGAACATAAATGTTGACATGAATGTTAACATAAAAGTTTACATGAACATCAACATGAACATGAACGTCAACGTGAACATAAATGTGAACGTGCATGTGAACGTCAACATTAACATCAGCGTTAGCGTCAACATGAATGCCAAAGTCAAAGTCAGTGGGAACGTGAACGTTAGCGCCAACTTCAATTTAAATATCAACGTAAATGTAAACTTAAACATATACATGAACGTCAACTTCATTGTAAATATCAACCTAAATGTAAGCTTGACGTCAACGTAAACATTAGTATGAACGTCAATATCAATGTTATCATAAACATCAATGTGAACGTTAACATGCACGTTAATATCAACGTCACCGTACATGTCAACATCAATGTGAACCTCAATGTAAACGTGTTTATGAATGTGAACGTAAACGTCAATGTTCACCTAAACGTCATTGTCAATGTTTACATAAGTGTCAATATAAATGTAAATATGAACATTAACACTAACGTAAATGTCAAGTTAAACCTCAACGTGAATGTGAGCATGATAGTAAACATCATGCAAAAGTCAATGTTAAAGTTAACGTGAACATGAACTTCAAAATTAATGTAAATTTCAACGTAAATATGAAAGTGAACCTCAACTCAAATTAAACATGGATTCGTCGTCAACGTCAACGTCAACATAAATGTGAACTTCAATGAAAAGGTCAGCGTGAACATGAATGTGAACATCAATATTAACATCAACATAAACGTCAACATGTACGTGAATGTTAATGAGAATGTGAAAGTCAACGTGAACATCTATGTCAATGTCAACGTGATTAGAACCATCAACGTCGATGTGAACATGAACGTTAACATAAACGTCAATATGAACATAAACGTCAGCTTGAAAATCAATGTAAATCTCAACGTAAACGTCAAACTCAATGTAAATGTCAATGTAAACATCAACATCAAGGTAAACATCAACGTTAATATTGACGTGAAGATAAATGTCAACGTCATCCTAAATGCAAGCTTGAACATCAACTTAAACATCTGCGTGAACGTCAACTTTAGTGTCAACGTGAATGTCATTTACAAAATAAACATCAATGTCAACATCAATGTGAACGTCAATGCGCACGTCAAGGTCAACGTCAACATAAATGTCAATATGAAAGTAAACATTAACGTGAATGTCAACGTGATCGTCAACGCTAATGTGAACATGAATATGAACATAAACATTAACATCAATGTTAATATTAATGTGAACATGAACATTTATGTGAACATCAACGTCAACATAAATGTAAACATGAACGTCAATGTGAACGTGAACGTCAAAGTAAGTAAGAGTCAACGTCAACATAAATTTCAGCTTGAACTTTAATATAAACATCAATTGTAATATCACTGTCAACGTCAAAGTCAATGTCAATGTCAACGTTAACGTGTATATAAATGTCAATGTCAACATGAACATCCAGGTAAACTTCAACATGAACATTAACATCAATGTAAATGTATATGTGAACATCAATGTCAGCTTGAATCCAATGTGAATGTCAATGTGAACGTGAACTACAACATAAATGTCATGGTGAACGTCAATGTAAACGTCAGCGTGAATGTCAATGTGAACATTAACATGAACGTCAATGAGAATATGAACATCAATATGAACATCAACGTGAACACCAACATGAACGTCAACTTGAACGTCAATTTGATTGTCAAAGTTAATGTAAACGTCAAATTGAACGTCAGCATGAAAGGGAACGTCAATGTCAACACGAATGTCAACGTCAACTTGAATGCCAACTTCTACATTAAAATCAACGTAAATGTAAACTTGCTCGTCAAATTGAACATCAACGTCAACCTAAACTACAACTTGACATCAATGTAAACATTAGCATGGACGTGAATGTCAATATCATTATAACTATCAACGTGCACGTCAACATCAACGTCAATGTAAACGTCAATCTGAATGTGAATGTCAATATAAACGTGAATGTGAACGTCAATATGAATGTCAGTGTACACCTAAATATCAATGTGAACCTCCACATAAGTGTCAATGTAAAGGTAAATGTCAACATCAACATTAACATAAATGTTAACATAAACCTCAAAGTGAACATGAACTTAAACGCAAACGTAAAAGGCAACGTTGAGGTAAATGTGAATGTGAACATCATCTTGAACGTGAACGTGAATGTCAACATCACCTTGAACGTGAATGTGAACGTCAATGTGAATGTTAACTTCAATGTAAATGTCAAGATGAATGTCAACGTAAACGTCAGCATGAATTTCAATATGAACATCAACACGAATATGAACGTTAACATGAACATCAACATGAACGTCAATATGAACATCAACGTGAACGTGAACGTCAACATAAATATTAACTTGAATATCAATGTAAAAATCATCGTGAATGTCAATGTCAATATTAACATCAATGAGAATGTCAATGTCAACGTAAACCTCAACGTCAATATGAACGTCAACTTCAACATCAACGTAAATATAAACATCAACATGAACGTCAACGTGAAGGTAAATGTCAACATGAACATAAATGTAAACGTGAACTCTAATGTCAATATAAACATTAAGGAAAACTTCAAAGTTAACATCACCATAAATGTCAACGTGAACATCAACATCAACGTACATGTAAATATATATATATAAACATCAACTTAAATGTAAACATCAACGTGTAAGTCAACATCAATGCTAACATGAATGTCTATTTCAATGTCAACATGAACGTCAATTTTAATGTGAATGTTCACACAATATCAATGTGAACGTCAAGGTAAACGTGAATGTGAATGTGAACGTCACCATCAATTTATACATAAACGTAAACTTGAACATGAACGTCTCTCACACACAGGTCCCAGACTCTAGATGAGACCGATGTCGTTAACCTCTCATAGGTCACAGACAAGCCTTTTCTTAGCTCTCTTCACAATCATACAATTAATTTTAGCGGAATATTTAAAACTTTTGAAAGTTTATTGAAGTGTACTTAGATGTAACATCCCAAAACCACATCCTTGAAGTTAGGGTACAATCTCGGATTATAACTGGCGTACTCGACCTCTCGAAGGTCTTATACAAGCCTTTTCATATCATTCATCGCATAAACTTAGTGAAAAGTAGTGCGTAATGAAATCATTTCACAAAACATTATATAGTCGTCAAAATGTCTTTCATATAAAAGTAATAGAAAATACTAAGTCTCAATCTCATTATCTTAAGACACAAGAATACTTGGGACACCGCCCATACTTCATAATACGAATATAGAAATACTTAGTGTATTACAATACTTTGAATGAAAATTATAAAAGACATATATGCCCTCAAGTCACGTGAGTACATACTTCAACTTCTCTTGAATGATCTTCTAAATCCAACTCTTCTTCCCAAAACTCTTCACCTACCAAAAACTATATAGATAGATAAAAGCAAGGAGGTAGTACAACCACATGCACTAAGTATAACATTATGCATAAAATTCATGAAAATGGACTTTTACTTGAAATATGGGTCTTTTCATTTAAAAATCATATTATAATCATAAGAACAACATTAACAACTTACAAGCACGGGAAAACAATTAAACAAAATATCACATTTTTAGAGAACACTTTCGCGTGAGCTCAAATCACTGTACAGTGAATTCCTTCACTGTTATAGTGAATTCCTTCACTATTACAGTGAATCACTTTACCGTCCATCAACAAACTTCTAGCATGTAATTCCATCACTAAAGCTATCTTAACATTCACTTAAGTCAGACAACAGAGACCGCCAATACACTCTCTCTCGATGTTCATAAACGACCCTAAAGATTACTTATTATGAGTAACATTCACACTTACAAGGTATCATAAACATCAAGGTAAGATAATTATACTAAAGGTTACTCTATGTCTCACTTGGGTTAGTTATGTAGCAGCCACCCATACAATCCCTTTAACACATACTTAAGAGATCCTATAGACTCCCTAGAATATAATATTCTCACTTAACACACCAACACATAGATGAGATGACATTCTCTTTCCAAAGGCTATCATAAGACCTACTTAAGTAAATCAAGAAGATAATGTCCGTAGTGACCTCTTAAAGATTACCTATATATTCCTTGAGACTACATAAGGCTTAGATCATATCCACCACACCAAACATCTTACCTAACTGTAGTTATCCTCAAGACTTCAAAACATAAGACATGAAGAGATCATCTGGTATGCCCTCTTCACACTTTAGGTACGGAATCCTTAAGTTACTTTAGATTAGGTACTTATTCAATAGCATTCTTCTTAACATAAATCATTAGTTCATTAAGACTCACATCACATAGAGGAGTTCAAGTAATGGTATTAGACAAGACCTAGGAACTCCAAATAACACCTTCAAAGTCTATTGTGCAATATCTAGATAGCATCCCATACCACCACCTAAACCTGATAAATATCTGTAATGCTAATAGTTAGTACATATGTGAGAATAGGCAACAACCAAAATAGACCATGATAGCAAGACATGGAATCCGGAGTTCTATCATACTTCGATGAGGTTGTTCTACTTGCCAAGGGTAGAACTTAGAAACATCCCATGTAGGAACATGATTAAGGAATATGAAGTGCATACATTATGATCTAGTCTGACTTGGTTAAGTAGAACTACTTCCCCTTACCATACTCACTTGGTTCTAGCCTTCTTTCTCATCGAGTGATTCACACATTAGGTTCACAAAAAGGTTCCATAACAAGTTCATAACTCAGTCACATTTACCCGACCAAAGAAGGTCTACTAGCGCTAACTCACAATAGCAACAAGAAGATCATAATGAATTTTCTAAGGATTAATATGATGTAACAACCCTAAAAATGAATATGCTAAGTAATGCTTAATGCGTCTAGAATTCCTACGATTAGACCGTGTTCACACGAATTGATGGGCGTTGAACCAGACCTCTGAACCTTGATACTTCCAAGCCAACTAATTTAGGGAGTTATTTGAGCTACAAAATATTGGGTCCAACCATGTAGGGCTCTAAAATATGAAAATTTACTTGAAGTAGTCTTTACCGGACTTAAAAAGGGAAAATCCTAGGTTTGGAGGGTCTAGGGGTAAAATGGTCGTTTTCCAGGCTAAGGGTAGTATCGTAATTCTCGTACATATATAATTATATATTTAATTAAAGGTGGAGGGGAATTTTGTTGAGACAGGGATGAAAATTTGCTCTTGAAGTGAAGTCTTTCTCCACCGAGGTTCGAACCTAGGTGGAAGAATTAAATTATTTTTAATTTAAGTTGGTAAATTAAATTAATTAATTTATATTTATTATTTATAAGCTCATTTAAAATAATATGAAATCAGATTTCTAATAATAAAATTAAAACCTTAATTGTCTAAATCCTAAATTAGACTCCTAATCCTAAGAAAACTCTATTCTCCCACGCTGATTACTCTCTCTCTCATGTCTCTATCACTCTCACTCACGATTTTCTCTGCAAAATAACTTCAAAAAACTGTAGATAAACGAAAGTTCTTCACACTTTAGGAAATCACAACGAAAGTATAAGAAAACAAACGAAATCAATCACGTACACAAACACAAGTTTTTCCGTCGAGTTGGTGTTGACTTTGAGGGGATTTGGATGTGATCTTCGGTGAAGTTTTTAGGCAGAAATTCGAGGGTTTAAATTAAAAAAGGTGTGATTATCTCCTCTCTTGGTCCCTTTCCCAAGAGACCCCTAAGGTTCAGATGAATCTATTCAGAAAACTAGGGTTGTTCCTCAGTTGCAACTCCATAAAAAAGAATTCAGTCAAATTTTTCTTATATTGAACCATTCCTATATCATATATGTGTATGTGTAAATACAGGTACCATATAGATATTTTCTATGGATATATGGATTCGTTTGGTTCTTTTTATTCTTGCTCGAGCTGGATGATTAAAAATTATCATGTCCAGTTCCCTCGGGGGATGGATCTATTAGAATTCACCTATCCCAATAACAAAAAAACCTGACTTGAATGATCCTGTATTAAGAGCTAAATTGGCTAAGGGTATGGGTCATAATTATTATGGCGAGCCCGCATGGCCCATTTGCATGTCCCTGTCACTAGCTCCCATTGAATCATAGGTTTGTTATGTTTAGTGGTCTAAAACGAGGTATGAAATGTGTTTTCTTTATGATTATGTGTTTAAATGTATTTTTGGAATTATGTGACTTATGTTGATGTTTTTCCTAAATTATGTGTACGTGTTTGTGTGCAATGTGAGCCGTATCTATGTATCTCAAGTTAAGGATTTAAAAATGTGATGTTGTGGTTGTATTTCATGCAAAAATGATTATATAATTCGTGATGTCCATTTGAGTTGAAATGTGTCTGATTTGATTGATAATATCTTGATAAACGAAGGCATGAAAAATGCACCTAAGAACGTATTAAATGATCTACGAATTACCGTATGAAATTACTTATAAAGGTTGAAGAAAGTAAGATGCAAATGTGTTTAAAATTTCCAGCATGTTGATAGTTTAATTTCGGCTAAAGGTTATGTTTAGGGGAGTTTGAAAATAGTGTTTAAAATATGTGACGTCAGTTGGGATTGAACCCAAGACCTCGCTATAAGTAAGTGATGAATGAAAGAAAAAGAAAATGTGAGGCGTGGGAATAAAACCCACGACCTCTAGGAAGTGAAGGGCAGTAAAGAAAATGAAAGAAAAGAAATGTGAGGTGTGGGAATCAACCCCACGACCTCTACGAAGTGAAGTAGGGTAAAGAAAATGAACGAAAAGAAATGTGAGGCATGGGAATTGAACCCACAACCTCTAGGCAGTAAAGGAGAGTAAAGAAAATGAAAGAAAAGAAATGTGAGGGGCGGGAATCAAACCCACGACCTCTAGGATGTTAAGGAAAGTAAAGAAAATCAAAGAACAGAGATGTGAGGCGTGGGAATCGAACCCACGACCTGTGCAAGTGAAGGAGAGTAAAGAAAATGAAAGAAAAGAGATGTGAGGCGTGGTAGTCGAACCCACAATCTCCTAGGCAGATTCAAGGAGAAAATTAAAAGAAATTAAAGACGGGTTGTGGGGGTTCGAACCCACAATCCCTCGGAAAACAGAGTGAAATTAAAGTAATTAAAATAACAAGTAAATGAGGTTTTGGGGATTCGATCCCACATCATCTTAGTTTTATTCAGCAAAAAAAGAAGAGAGAAATTAACGGAAAAATAAAATGTAGGCATTGGGGCTCGAACTTAGGTCCCCAAGTCGTATGGATAAAATAAAGTAAATGAAAAAGATGTAAGTGTTGTCCAAGGGATTTGAAACAAGCTTCCTTTGTCAACGTTAATGTGCACATAAATGTGAATGTGAACATCAAAGTAAATGTGAACGTGAACGTGAACGTCAACATAAATGTGATCTTCATTGTGAAAACATACACCTAAACGTCAATGTCAAAGTCCAAATAGGTGTCAATGTAAATGTAAACATCAACTTAAACCGCAACGTGAACATAAACATGAACATAAATGGTCACGTAAAAGGCAACGTTAATGTCAACGTGAAAGTGAATGTAAAAATTTAAGTAAATTTAAATGTAAATATGAACATCATCATCAACGACAAAGTTAACGTGAATATAATGTCAACGTCAAGTTGAACTTCAATGTGAACATCAATGTGAACGTAAAAGTGAATGAAAATGTGAATGTGAACTTCAATGTGAATGCCAACATTAACGTCAACGTAAATATAAACTTGAACGTGAATGTGAAAGTGAACGTGAACGTTCAAATCAATGTCAACATAAACCTCAGCTTGAACATCAATTTCAATGTTAACGTTGAAGTAAACAATAGTGTGACCTCAAAATCAACGTGAATGTAAACGTAAATGTCAACATCAACGTGAACATCAATGTTAATATAGACGTGTACCAAAAGTCAGCTTGAAAATCAATGTAAACATCAGCGTGAACATCAACATGAATGTAAAGTATAACGTAAATGTCAATGGCAATGTCAATGTGAATGTCAACGTCCATGTCAACGTTGACGTCAACATAAACATCAATGTGAACATGAATAGTAACGTCAACGTAATTGTGAAAGTCAACATGAACATGAACTTCAATGTAAAGGTCAACGTAAATGTAAACTTTAACATCAATATCAACGTCAATATAAATGTCATCTTGAATGTAAACTTCAACATTAATGTGAACGTGAACATCAAAGTAAATGTCAATAGAAACGTAAATGTCAGCTTGAACGTTAATGAAAACATTAGTGTGAACGTCAACATCAACGTGAATATCAAAGTAAAATTCAACATCAACGTGAATATAAACGTTAATATCGATGTGAACATATATGTAAACGTCATCCTAAATGTCAGCTTGAACATCAATGTAAACATGAGCGTGAACGTGAATGTTAATGTGAACGTGACTGTCAACTACAACGTAAATGTCAATGTCAACATCAATGTGAACGTCAACGTGCATGTCAATGTCAACGTCAACATCAACATCAACGTCAACATGAACATCAATGAAAAACGAATGTCAATGTGATCGTCAACATCAATGTGAATGTGAACTTCAACATAAACATCAACATAAGCATGAACTTGAACGTCAATGTGAATGTGAACATGACGTCAACATCAATGTCAACAATAACGTCATCTTGAACGACAATGTAAATATTATTCTACCAGATTATCATACACTTAATTCAAATTTTAGACATATGGTCATGCAGTTGTGTACCTCTATGTCATTCTTGGAGTCACACACTTATCAATTATTATTCCTAGTCATGCATCATTTTCATTACATAAGGATATCATTTTAGCCATCATGGTTAAGATTTAAACTATGAACAAAAGATATAGACATGCCGGTTCAACAATGAAAATAATCAGTCTCTTGGGGAAAAAGAACAGAGGCAAGAAAACCACAAAAGAGGGTAGTGAACTGGGATACTCAGACATCACCTTAGAACTCACTTTCAATTTACCCCACCCCCAACAAAATGATATGCAATTGTCCCCAATGCATAAAAAAATTGACATAGGAGAGTGGTAGGTGAAGTAAACCTGGGGCGCAAAGCATCGACGATCATCAAGCTTGTGGGTCCGGTTCCCCGGAACCCACTACCTCTGTAGTCTGGACACCCTAAGTAGTGTCCTTATCAGCAACAACACTATCAACAGTGCCTCCCGCTATAGCCACATCTCTGGAGCTAGACGCCCTAGTAGCTGACTCTACAACCCTGATCCGATGCGCCTCCTCATATACAAGCGAGGCTCCCCTCGAAGCCTCCTTCTTCCGTGCTCTAGCCTAATCCTCCTCTCGACCCTTGCACCTCTTGGAAGGCTCTCAGGGGGAGGTGGTGGAATATCAAAAGTGGCGAATAAGGCCGCCATCACTGTGTCCTCAGCAGGCTCTGCAGAAGGGGCCTCAAACTCAGGCACCCTATCCTCTAGGATCATATAAATGTTGGCTCGCAGACTCTCGACCGCAGCCTGAAGGGTCGATACGTCAACCTGAGGGGCTGGCGAGGCTATCACCCTCAACTCAAAAGCGTCCAAGTGCTGATGAACCTCAGTGATCTTCCGCTCTGTGTGCTTGACTATTTTAAGCTCCAAGCGCTCTTCTGCCTCAGCAACAGACTCTGCATCCAAGGCTGGATGTGATGAAGAATTGTAGCCATCTATGCCTCTAGTTTCTTGACCCTAGCAAGCGGGACCAGAGCGGGGAAAGGGGATGATCGAGAGGAGCTCGGGGCAGTGCTACTACCCGAGATTGACTCGACCGGGGTAATGTGAGTGGTTTCAGAAGCAGCCTGCGTAGCTGTGCGAGCATGTGCTACCGTATCAGCTAGATTTTCACCAAGTGGAGGAAACTCTTGACAGGGCCCTCTACGTGGAGCAAACTCATTGGCGTCATCCCTAATGAGCCCAATATAAACAATGCCCAGTGGAGTCTTGAGCTGATAAATGTGCTAGATGGGTACACCTGCGGACCTGCATAAGGAAAATATCATGAACTGAAAAGGGTAAGTACTTGTGACCTTGAAAGCCCTCTCGTGCATTACCGCCTGTAGAAGCCAAGCAAAGTCCACCTCAAACCGGGCTATCATCGCCGCCATCATAACTTCACGATCCCATGTGACTAGATTATCAGCGGCCGTGGGGGAAAGGCAGTGGCGTACAATCAACCATAAGAACTTACATGTGAAGGTCAAGTTAGCCTTCATGAAGGCTCCCTTCAGCTCCATTACCCAGTCGGCACCCTCTCCATCAACAGACAAGTGAAGGTCCATCGACCTCTTGGTGGTCTCTTTAAGTGATGGCTCACACAAGAATTGGCCATGTTTTACAATTTGCAACCTGTAGTCGAACTAGGCGGTGAGAGGGGTCCTGTTTGAATAAACATCCTCGTTGTACAGATACCGGCGGATGGCTGGTATTGTGATATCATCCTTTATGTCGCGTAATTGGACATGCTCAAGTGGGGCCTATTTAGCGGGGAAGCCTGTCTATCTATCTGTGATCTGATAGTAGCCATATAAGAAGCATAGAATTCTCGGAACAATTCCTCCATGTAATGTGATAAATAACGAACTGTCCCCTCAAGCCGTTGTCTGGTGAAGAGATTGTGGATCTCTGGCATGGTGGGGAGACTTCCAGTAACGACCTGCCTGTGCAGTGTATGGGTTGTGTCATGACGCCTTTATCATTAAAAAACTTGGCGTCGGAATACACTTGATATTGCCCGTCGACACACCACCGGTTGGGATGGTCGGCAATAGGGGTGAGAGCACCAGTCGGTAAACCTGGGGTGGAATCAGTATTGACAGCCTCATCAGACGAGGAAGAGAGTGCAGATGGGGGAAGGGACTTCGGCGGACCCAGAGGCTTCCTACGACCACGACACTCCTAAGGAGCCAGATGCTCCTCCTTCACATGTAGCTGACCTATAAGGTGTGCCGGTCAGTGTGCGCTCCTCATCAAAATGGAAGGCAGCGACTACGCCGAACGCCACTTTTTTGGCCGTATCTCTTGTACCATGTACAGCTCGTTATGGAGTAGTAGTGCCTGGGGGCATGTACTCGGGGTAATGCTCATCAACAGAGCCTATAACAAGTTGGGCAGACGAGGCGAAAGACTTAGAATGCCTACGTGCGTAAACTCGATCTTCTTTTTGTGACATTTGAGGTAGTACATGTAAAGAATCAATATTAGTACGAGAAAGAGAATTCAAGACGATCAAAAATGACACAAAATAAATATAAGAGCTAAGCTGTAATGACTTTTCTGCAGTAATAGTGAAACACGACGCAGTAGGTGATGGCTCGTCGTGAGTATGACGGGCCGTCATGGGGTCCGCCATGTCTTACTTCAATTATGTTGATGTGGAGACCCCTAATGGAATGTCTCTGACAAGTATGACGGCTAAGCAGGACGGACCGTCGTTACAATGATCGTCCGTCGTCGATGTCCGTCGTGCAGTACTTGAGAAAAAAGTATGTAGACCCTTAGGAGAGGGGTCTCTGATTGTCACGACGGTTGTGCAGGACGGACAATCGAAGGTATGATGGTCCGTCGTGGATGTCCGTCAGTGGACACTTAGAAAAAATAGGATACCCTTAGGATAAGGGTCTCTGACAACCATGATGGTAGTGCAGGATGGACCGTCGTTGGTATGACGGTCCGTAATAGATGTCCGTCAGAGGAAACTTATAAAAAGTATGCAGACCGTCAGGAGATGGGTCTCTGACCATTATGACGGTTGTGCATGACGGACCATCGAGGGTATGACGGTCCGGCTTAGATGTCCGTCATAGGTCATTTAGAAAAAGTATATAGTCCTCATGAAATGGGTCTCTGACCGTCATGAAGGTTGTGGAGGACGCACCATCGAGGATTTGAAGGTCCATCGTATATGTCCGTTAGAGGACACTTAGAAAAATTATGGAAACCCTTAGGAGATGGGTCTCCGACCGTCATGACGGTTGTGCAGGACGGAACGTGGAGGGTATGATGGTCCGTCTTAGATGTCCATCAAAGGACACTTAGAAAAAGTTGGAGACCCTTAGGAAAAGGGTCTCTGACAACCCGAACGATTGTGCATGATGGACCGTCGTTCCAACGACGATCCGTCGCATATATCCGTTTGTGGATACTTAGAGAAAACGAACAGTGGGGTGTTGGAACAAAACCTATGATGGTCTATCGTGGTTACGTCGGTCTGTCATCTGGGTCTCGTTCTGTCATTCAGTGATAGAACTGGAGATGCCACAATCATCCCCTATGACTCAAATGGAATTCTTAGTGTCAACCTACATGTTTCTAACCCAAATACTTAGCAATACTAGCAATGCTAAAGCACCTATTTCTAGTGTTTTAACAATGCAATTTGAGGATTCTCGACCTAGGTCAGACAAAATTTGATCAAATAATGAAGACCAAAAAAAAGAAATAGGCTACTACGAATAAAAAAACAAAAATGCTATGTTAATAGGTAGATATCAGAGACACATAACTGAGAAGAGGAGAAAAACAAGAAAGGGAGGTACTTGGTAATCAAGAGCAGAACCATTGAATCCCACACCGACCAATAGAAAGGAGATATTCGGAATTAGGGAATTTGGGGAAGCGATCAGTTGATACACAAGAGAGGAGTTGGAAGTTTGAGAGGGAGGTAAATGGGAGAAATAGGCAAAGAAATCGTTCAAATGAAGAGGTAGCGGATTTTATAGGTTGAAATTTTTTAAAAAGGCCCCAATCGGGTCAGGTAAGGTATATTGGTTAATGACGCAACGAATCCCTGACGAAGGTCCATCGCAGATGCGACAGGCCGTCATGGGTTCCGTCGCGTGTGCCCTACTTTTGATAGTAATTGAATGATGTACCTGGCATGACGGATTCATGCGACGGTCCGTCGATGTATCCATAAGTGACTGTTGCAAGATGATTTTCTACAGAATTTCCTGATAATGTGCCTTCAATTTTAAAACCCATTAGTAGAAAATGCTACCATTACTAGAAACAAAACTATAAGTATTGGGTTGACTCCCAACCAGCGCCTGATTTAACGTCGCATTACGACTGAGGACACTTGATTACTCAGCCTTCATTAAGATGGTATGCCTCGATCACTTCATTCGCCGATTAATCTTGCCCAAAAAAAAGTATTATTCGTTGTCCATTTACCTTAAACCGCACACCCTCCTTGGTTTCTAACTAAACTTCTCCATGAGGTAATAGTTGGGTAATCAAGTAAGGGCCTGTACTTTTGGATTTGAGCTTGCCCGGAAACCAACGCAACCTAGAATTGTATAAAAGCACCAAATCTCTAACCATAAACTCTCGTTTTTCAATTTTTAGGTCATTGTGATTATTCATCATTTCTTTGTTTGATATAGAGGATACCGATTGGAGCTCACCACTCTGCCTCATTGATCTACAAATGTTGAAGGTCACTTCCTCATTAATCAACAAAATTTTCATATGCCCCTTTTCCATATCAACAAAGGCTCTTCTCGTAGAAAGGAATGTCCTCCCAAGAATAATGGGCATTTCAAAATTGACCTCACAATCAATAATAACAAAATATGCCAAAAATATAAACAACTCCACTTTTACTAGCACATCGTGGAGTATCCCTATAGGCCTTTTCACTGTTCGATCGGCCATTAGTAGCCGCATCGCACTAGGCTTTGGGTCCCTCAAACCCAACTTCTTGTAAATTGAGAGGGGCATGAGATTTATAATTGCCCCCAGATCACATAATGCTTTCACAAAATGTAATGACCTGAATGTACAAGGAATAGTGAACACACCCGGATCTTCTTTCTTTTGTAGGAGAGATCTTGTAGCAATAACACTACTTTGCTACATTCTATCATCATCCTCGAATGTGATCGATCTTTTCTTTGTAACTTGATTTTTTAAAACATTGGCATAACCGGGCATTTGTTCTAGAGCTTCTACGAATGGGACATTGATAGAAAGCTGCTTCAACATTGTTATAAAATGTGGTTATATACCATCCTCGGTCTTTTTCACTTATATTTGAGGAAAGGTGGGTGGTGGTCTAGGCATGGGAATTACCTTTGTAGGCACTTCAACATCTTTTTCAGTGTTATATTCTACTTCACCACTACACTCTTCCAACTTATCATTATATTTTATCATCTTTTCCTCTTTAGACGACATAGGTGGGTCAATGGTCTACTTACCACCCTGAGTAGTGATTACCATACAATGTCCTTCATTTTTTGGATTTTGGACAGTGTTGCTACGAAGAGTGCCCGGTTGCCGTGTGTTCACAGTCGCAGATAATTAAGCCATTTGCAACTCAATCTGCTTAATTGATATTGCATGTGTATCGACTTTCTACCCAATACACGCTAAATCACTCCTTAACTCTTTAATGTGCTCTCACTAGAATCGAACCTCCTCATCATTCTGTGCAACATATCCTCAGCTCGCTCCATACTATATCCACCATCCCTAGGAGTTACATTACAATTTTGAGGAGGGACATAGGTCCCATTCCTATAATTTCTGTCACCATAGTTACCCCTATTGAAGTTGTTGTCGCGGTTGTAGTTTCCATCTCGGACATAATGACCCTCAGAGTTATAGTTACCATAGATCCGACCTTGGTTTCCTTAATTTTTGCGCCAATTCTCCTTATTTGAGCCATGGGTACTCAGTTGGAAACCCTCCGTCTGTTCATTTACCGCATAGCAATTCTCCTCATAATAGCATTCATCATTTGGTGGTGGTTGTTTAGAAAAGTAGTTAACTACATTTATCTTTTCAACACCCCCAATGATATGTTTTAATACCAACCCATGCTCAGTCTCATCTTAGCCATCTCTTCACGAATCTTATCTGTTGCTGGGTTATGAGTGCATTGCACTACGAAGGTATTTCTTCCAGTATCTGACTTCCTAGTACTCAAAGATTTATTGTTCCAGGAGATTTTCTATAAAATTTAGGCAATCTTAGCATAAGGAAACTCCCCATTAGAACCAACCTCTATTGTATCCAACACCGCTCTATTATTATCATCTTGTCCCCGATAAAAGTATTCCTTCAGTGACTCATCATCTATGTTGTGATTGGGGAAGCTTCTAAAAAATGAGGTGAATCTATCCCAAGAACTACTAACTGACTCTTCCGGTAGTGCCACAAAGTTGTTCACACTATCATTGTGGTTTAGTTTCTTGGAGAACGGATAGAAACGTGCTAAGAAAACGCCCCTAAGTTGGTTCCAAGTGAAAATTGAGTTATAAGGGAGCTAAGTGAACCAAATAGCAGCCTCTCCCGTCAGTGATAGAGGAAAGACTCTTAGACCTAGTACATCCAAATCAAAATCAGGCCTCCCTACAAAACTTTTACACACTACCCTTTCCTTAGCTATATGGGCATATGGGTCCTCAGAATGTAAACCTCTGGCAGTGAGCATTTGCATAAGATTACTAGTTACGACAATGGTGTGGCCTGGTTGTAGCGGCGGCAAGACAAGTGGCCCATCAGAGTCTACAAAATTATCATAGCCTCTGTAGTATTCTTGAGGGTGTAGAGCGGGATTTTGTCCCCTTTGTTGATTTTCACCCGAAACATCGGTAATAACTGACCATGAAAATCAATCAGAGATGGGATTTTATGGTTTGGATCATCATCATTAATACCCAAGAATCCATTTATATTGCGTAGTGTATGCTCTAATTTGTGATCGTTGGGAAACAACGGTTCTCTTATTCTCCGTGTATTTGGCATACAAGGAAGATAGTTCTGCAAAAATCAAAAACAATAAAAAAAAGTAAAATTAAGAATATATCGACTAAACTTTAGTAATAAGTTTAAGTTAATCTAAAAGCTACTTTACCCGGCAGCAGCGCCAAAATTTGATACGCTCAAACTTACTTCTCAAATAAGAAGTAAAGCGGTCGTATCAAGTAAAGAACCCAACTAATGAGGTTGGGATCATTCCCACGAGGAAAATAGTTCAGACTTAATTTAATCTATTATTACTATTATTTAGTCAATTATTTCCTTGGAAAATAAAAGACAATAAAGGGGGGGGGGTTATTTCTAAATAAATGAAAATAACTAACTAAATAAAAGTAAACAACTAACAGATTCAAATATTGGAGTTTAATCAATTAATAAAAGTAACTAGAGTTTAAGTGTTCCCCACAAGTTCCTAACTTGATAATTCTAACTATAACAATTTTTTTCTAGCATCTTGCATGCAAAGTATTAAGTTATGTATTTCTAACTCCTTTGTCTGGCATCTAAAAAAATTTCACTCCGCACCTTGGTCCGGCTACATGTGTTGCTATACTAACCCTTGCCTTTACCTCATATTAAGAATTATAATCCATATTTGACTAAGTTATTACCTTGTACCAATCAATACTTGCCTATTAGATAGTATACACTAAATCTATGTTGATAATTATTTTCCTATTATCTACCTCCTTGGTCCGGCACGTAGCATTAAGGCGAGTTCTAATGTTGTCCATCTGTTAAAAATACTTCTAAGCGAAAGAATTATCAAAACATAAAAGAAACTATTCTAGAATTGTTATTTTAGTTCGATTTTACCTCATTATTCAACCCATGGTTCCCACAACCCTAGTTATGGAGTTAAGTTACTCATAGTCATAATCACAATATTTGTATATGTAATATAAGAATTCATGCACTTACTTCAATGAGAAAGAGTAAAATCCAGCAGTTCACTTGATTAATAAACAAACAGACCAACAATCAAATTCTAGAAAAAGAGTATCATGTACTGAAATTAATCGAGGATTAAAGATTCTCCAAAATTAAAACAATCACAAAGTCTGATATCCAAGAGTCTACTAAGTAAGAGTCTAACAACGAAGAGTCTAACCCCAAAAGCGATGTTTTCTCATCTATTTATAAAAAACAAAAACCTAATAAAAGAAGGACTCTAATTGCTGAAAATCTGTCAAAACGCGTCCGAGTCGACGGACCTCGTGACGGGCCGTCGTAGTCACGACGGGCCATCATGGACTCTGTCATCCTATACTTTACAAATCCTTCTGTTGCTTCCTTCAGTACCCTCCACAAATAGGTATGACGGACCGTTTCAAGCACGACGGTCCGTCAAGGGTCTCCATTCAATAACACTTAAACTTCTTGGAATTTGGGTACTGGGACTAGTCTCATATCATCACAATGAACCAGCAAGACGGACCGTCATGGCTATGATGGTCCGTCATGAATCTTCGTAATCCCACACTTAGGTCACACTTCCCCATCTTCCTTCAGCATCTTAACTACGATGCCACCTACGGGCCGTCACAATCTCGATGGACCATCATAGGTCCCGTAGGTGTTAACTTTTCTGCATTTCTTGCTAAAAAACTTCCGCGTTCATCTTTAGACAGATTTCATGCAAGTAAAGAGAAACTTACATAAAAATCAATACAAAAATGCTTTTGGACACACACTAAACTTAAGGAAAAAACAATAAAAATACCGTGAAACCACGGTATATCAGGGACAACCACTCCGTGCAAGAGGCGATCAGCAGCAGCAGCTTACTGAGGAACAAGCAGCAATTCCGGCGTCATCTTTTCTCCTCATCTCCAACGAAGTTCGTGTTTGAAGATGGATCTTAACAAATCCATCCAGATTTTCTACCATGTCCGTTTGATTGTCTAAAGTCTTAACATTACTTTAAAGTTCATGATCTTTGAGTTTCATGGCTGCTCTATAGAAACAAGAAAAAAAAAAGGGGGGGACCAATATATTATTTAATCCTATCAATTGTATTGAAATAGGTCTAAAAATTCGTTAGAACTTCAAATATTTTCTATGATTTGTATATATCTGTCAAGATGTGATGCACTAAATGGTTGACCCATAAGTAATTAATTCAAACATATTTTTTCTCTAATTAAAATTTTGGCGTGATGTTTGTCGTGATAGATGTTTTCTTGATACTTTACATTGTTATGTTTTGCTTGGTAATTGCTTCCTCCATATCCGTCAGGATCCATTAAATATGGTAATTTACCTAATTGTTTGGTCAAATTAATCCTTCGCTTTGATTTCGATCTCTGCCTATTAATAACTTTATCGCTTAACTATAATTAATTTTTTTAGTTTGTTGGACCCTCTTGGCTTTGACAATTTAGTTTAAATATAGTAAGTTTGAATAACGAATGAAAGAGTATACTATTTCTTTCTTTGCATTTTCCTACTTCTAATTTTTATTAATTGATAGTATTATTTGATTTGTTTCCTTATGCGTAAATTGACTGATTTTCATACTTGTTTTTATAAGGTAAAATACTAATAATAACAATAATAATTTAAAACATATCTGATTAACTCTTCATTATTTACGAAAAAAATAGTTTTACTCGTCCTAATTTATTCTTTTGATTATATTTAGTAAAAACAATAATGATTTTCTTATTTAGTTGTCTCCAAAAATATATTATTTCCTTCTATATTGTGCCCCTACTCATTATATAAATAGACTCACCTCTAATATTCATTCTCTCAAGATACACACTCATTCACTGACTTTTAAATACAATTCTCTCATTACACTAAATTCTCATCTTCCATCTTGCTTATACTTTAAAATAATTTAGATATTGCTCGCTATTCTAAAAATAATAATAAGAAGAACTCTAGTTAGGATTTGTATCACCCTTTCTTGCTGTGCAGCTGTCATGGATTTAAAATCTTGCTAAAATTCTCCATTGCCGATTAAATTTCTGAATAGTTGGTTAGTCTTCTTTACGAATTTAAATTTCATTTTCGCATAGTTATCATTGTTTATGTGGTTGAAATGAAACAAACGAGAAACGTTCAAGTTAATACATTATCCCCTCTCTCTACGTGAGATAATACCTCTATGATTATTCTTTACCTTTTTGCGTGTTATTTATCTGTTATTATAAATATCTTGTTCCAATTACTTTTCATTATATATGTGTCACAAAATCCATTCTAGAAGGTTACGAACATCGAATTCAAGGTATTGAAGACTATCTTAGAAGATCATTTTCTGGTGGAGCTATTGTTTATTTTGTTGTATATTTTGTTCATTCGTTCCTTATTTGTGTTTAGTAACAACGTGTAAACCGTCTAAACCTCTCATATATAAAATATATTTGGGGATCGTCTAAGGGGAGGGAAATTATATTCTAATTTGCAAATTTATTTGTGTTATAAAAGCATGCATATAGGATTTTAATTTGTATGATTAAACGACTTTAGATCTGACTAAAAAGAATAAACTAAAATAAATAATCTTTGTTTAATCACTTGGTTAATCTTGTCTTACTTATAATTTTAAGTTAATTTTATTATAATTCCCATTTTAATGATTTGGTTATGATTATAGATCTATTCTTAAATTGCTTGAACGTTAAATAATTTGCGTGCATATTCTTGTATAAAGTTATTGTACCGAATAAATATTATGTCTGTAGAAACTATGTATAGTTTTCAAACACCTAGAAATCCTGGTCTTAGGCGTGTGTTAATAAATTTTCCATGTTTAAAAATGAGATAAATTTACAAATAATTTCTACTCATTGTAATTAACAATAATTTTCCGTCTTTATTTTTCTGCATGTGTTTATCCTAAAATCTCCAGAATAATTAATGTTTTTGCATCATAATTGTAACGATCCTCTTTATCGTTTGGACCACTAGATTTTTTTTTTTATTTCATAAAATACTTTCCGACGGGTTCTAAATGGATATTTTGAATTATTCGTAATTATAATTAGGAAAATAGTGAGAAAGTTTTACTAATTTATTTAGTTGGTGGTTAAAGAAAATAATATCCAAATTAATAGTGGGTCACTTTCACCACTCCGATAATTAGTCATATATTAATTAGGGTTTAAGGATTCTTCAGTTTCCTAGCTTTGACAAAGGAACCATGTGGGCAGTTCGTCGAGCGTCTTCTTCCTTCAAGAAACAAGTATTTATAACGGGAGGCTCTCAAATATGCTATTCCACTTCAGATATTACAAGTCTCTGCCTGAAAGGACACAATGATGGGCTTAAAGGCCATTCCAATGTAATATCACATAGAGCTCTTACCCTTGTAGGATACCAAATAACATCTCATGGTTTTCTAAGAGTATTCAAGGAAAGCCGAAGTTTTTCTTCACAAGCTGGCACAAAGAGCAGTGGAGAGGAAGATAGTAATTCAGACGATGGATTTTCAGAGCTTGAATCTTCTAGTGCAACTGAGGAAATACAAGAAGTCAACAAAGTTGACGAGTAAGTCTCTGAGCATGAGATTTCCGATGAGGATCTTGATCGTGAAGACGTGGAAGCACCTCAGGAATTATTGTCTGATACCGAGGCTGAGATTAACAAACGGAAGTCTCCAAGGAACGGAGTTTCTTCAGCATTATTCAATGCTGTCATGACAGCACCAGCTTTACCTGTTAGTAAAATCATATATAAATGGGTTGAAGGAAATAACGTCACACGGGTAGAAGTAGCATCAGTGATGCTTAATTTTGTAAAAGGCGCATGTACGGGAAGGCACTGCAGATTGTAAAGGTTCGGAAGCATCGAGGAAAAGGAAAATATTTGGAGAAGTAGCTTTCTTAACTTAAATTCTTCGGTGGAGGTAGGTATGGTTTTTATACTATTCGTAGTAAACTCTTAATAGCGAATGATATGTGTTGGGTTGTATTGTAAAGTATTATATATGCTTAATTGTATGCTTGCATGAATGTGATTATATAATTGTGATGAAATAAGCATGATGAAGCTATTGAATCCCAAATCTTGAA
>NC_028642.1:21319682-21385027 GCF_001406875.1 Solanum pennellii | reverse complement strand
TCGTCTTCAACTCAACCGCAACTCTAGCCAGTCTTCATCACGTAAGATCTCAGGGAGAGCTAATGCTTCTAGCTTGACCTGGATCCTCTTCTTCATGTCTTGATGCCTTGAAGTTCCGGCATGGACTAACTTTTGTTTATTTTAGCTTCTTAGAATACTCTTAGTTTAGTAATTTGATCATAGATGTTCTCGTGGTGATGACTTCCAGGTTTTGGGAATAATAAGTATTGAGTTTTTATAAGTTATTTAATCGATTTTCATTAATGAGTTTTAAGTCTTCCGCATTATATTTTGGTTATTTATGGTCGAAACGTTGAGAATTGGATTGGTTGGTTCGCTCACATAGTAGGATAAGTGTGGGTGCCAGTCGCGGCCCGTTTTGGGTCGTGACAATAATTGACCCCTGTGTTTTCTAAAGTTGATACTTATAATTTTCAGAAGATAATAAAATATAATGTTCTAAGAAATAATTTCTGCATTAATAATAAAATTTGCGATTGATCAAAAATATTTTCTGCATCTAATAAAATGACAGCCTAAGAAATAGTTTTGCATTAATCGCAAGCTTATTTGTAATTGTTGCACTGTAATTTTCTACTTAAAAAATATATTTTCATCATTAATTATCTATATATAAATCTGTCTCTATTAAAAAAATATAATTTTGTGCATTAATAATAATTTTGTCACTTAATTAGAACAAGTTTCTGATTCAATAATTAAATCTACCATTGTTCTTAAAACTATTTTTCTACCTTAAATAAAAAAATTATGTCCTAAAGTATAATTTTTGCATAAATAAATAAAATTTGCTGCTTTAAATCATTCTCAAATTTTTTTTCTGCATGTTAAACACTTTCTTATATATAATTTGTTGTATTTACAATATTCTTCAATTGCTTTTGAAATAAATTTTTTGCATTTTGTAATCAATTTTTTCCTTATGTTTAAAACCAATTCATGACTTCCTTTTTCCGTCATTGTAATAAGCTTGCATCTCTAAAATCAGTAAATAAGTTTTTCTGTTTGCTCCTTTGTATGATCACACACTTAGCATGACAACCTTTCACAATTATGCGTCGTTTGCAAACATGTCTAATTAAAATTTAGAGGACAAAATGAAACTTATCGTCCTAAAATGAGAGTCTTGTTTTGTTGAATGCCTTGAATCGGACCCGTTACAAACAGAAAGGACGGGGGTCTCGCTATATATAGACGCTACGGCAAACCCTATTCTGTAATTCTGTTCTTGCCTCTCCATAATAAAACTGCTCCCCTTCTTCCCCGTGGACGTAGCCAATTTATTGGTGAACCACGTAAATCTGTTGTCTTTGTTTTTCGCGTTTATATTTTCTCGTATTATCTCGAATTCCGCATAACAAATTGGTATCAGAGCCTCTCGGTTAATCGGTGTTTTTTTGGAGAATTTGAGATGTCTGCTTTGAACGTGAAAATCGACAAATTCACAGGGAGGAACAGTTTCAGTTTATGGCAGATCAAGATGCGGGCTTTGTTGAATCAGCAAGGCTTCTGGGCGCCGTTGTCGAAAGACAAGAACGCCGTCGTTACTCCTGAGATGGCAATTCTGGAGGAAAAGACGCACTCGACGATCATGTTGTGTCTCGCGGATGACGTTATCACTGAGGTCTCGGATGAAGAGACTGCTGCTGGTCTGTGGTTGAAGCTGGAGAGTTTGTACATGACAAAATCTCTAACCAACAAGCTGCTTCTGAAACAACGTCTATTCGGTTTACGAATGGCTGAAGGTACACAACACAGGGAACATTTAGAACAATTGAATACTTTGTTATTAGAATTGCGTAATATCGATGTGAAGATCGAGGATGAAGATGCTGCCCTGATTCTGTTTGTATCTCTCCCAATGTCGTTTGAGAATTTTGTTCAATCGTTCATTGTTGGGAAAGATACTCTGTCGCTGGAAGAAGTCAGATCGGCCCTTCATAGCAGGGAATTACGGCATAAGGCTAACGGCACAAGTACGGACATACAGCCTTCAAGTCTGTTCACCTGTAGCGGAAAGGGAAGGAAAAATGGCGGAAAGAAAAATAAGCCGATGTCGAAGGGTGCAAAGCCAGATGATGTTTGTAATTACTGCAAGGAGAAGGGACATTGGAAATTTGATTGTCCGAAGAAGAAGAAGCAATCGGAAAAACAATCAGTTTCTGCTGCTGTTGCTGAAGAAGACACCAATTCTGAAGAAGACATTGCCCTAGTTGCGGATGAGCACACTCATCATTCAGATGTGTGGGTTCTCGATTCTGGGGCATCCTATCACATCTGTCCTAGGAGAGAGTGGTTCACGACTTATGAGCAGATAGACGGAGGCAGCATCTCGATGGCCAACAGTTCTGTCTGCAAGGTGGTTGGGACAGGCTCGATCAAGATAAGGACACATGACGGTAGCTTCTGCACATTGAACGAGGTCAGGCACGTTCCATTGATGACGAAAAATCTGATATCTCTCAGTTCTTTGGACAGCAAGGGATTCAGCTGGTCGGGAAAAGATGGAGTCTTGCGGGTCTGGAAGGGTTCAAATCTGATTCTGAAAGGTGTCATGCGTGGTACTTTGTATTTTCTACAAGGTTCCACGGTTACAGGTTCAGCCCATGTTGCATCGTCAGAAGTTCACCAGGAGGATATGACTAAGTTATGGCACATGAGACTTGGTCATATGGGTGAAAGAGGGATGCAAATTCTGTCAAAGGAGGATCTTCTTGCTGGTCATAAGGTTAAAAGCCTAGAGTTTTGTGAACATTGTGTCTTTGGAAAACTACATCGCAACAAGTTTCCAAAAGCCATTCACAGAACAAAAGGCACTCTTGATTATATCCATTCTGATTGCTGGGGTCCATGCCGTGTTGAGTCTTTGGGAGGCTGCAGATTTTTTGTGTCCATGATTGATGACTACTCAAGGATGACTTGGGTGTACATGATGAAGCATAAAAGTGAAGCTTTCCAGAAGTTCAAGGAGTGGAAAATTTTGATGGAAAATCAAACAGGGAAGAAGATCAAGAGGTTGCGAACTGATAATGGGCTGGAATTCTGCTGGTCTGAATTTGATCAATTCTGTAAGGATGAAGGGATTGCTCGACATCGTACAGTCAGAAATACACCACAGCAGAACGGTGTAGCTGAGCGGATGAATCAAACACTTCTGGAGAGAGCAAGGTGCATGCTCTCTAATGCTGGGCTAGATAGAAGATTCTGGGCAGAAGCGGTTAGTACAGCTTGCTACTTGATTAACCGCGGACCACATACAGGCATACAGTGCAAAACACCTATGGAGATGTGGTCAGGAAAAGTTCCTGATTATTCAAATCTGAAAGCTTTTGGTTGTACGGCTTACTATCACGTCAGTGAAGGTAAGTTAGAACCAAGAGCTAAAAAGGGAGTATTTGTGGGCTACGGAGATGGATTGAAAGGTTTCAGAATCTGGTCTCCAGCAGAAAAGAGGGTTATTATGAGCAGGAACGTTGTCTTTGATGAACGTTCTCTGCTTAGAACCATTGTGAAGCCTACAACTACGTCAGAAACTTGGAGTCTTGATAAACAGGAGGAGTTTCAAGTCATTCAGAACGAAAGCGATTTGAAAGAACCTGAAGAGGAGGATCAAGAGCCACAGACAGAAACAGATATTNCAGAAACTGATACTCCAGAATCTATGCCATCAGATATCCATCGGAGTATAGCTCAAGATCGGCCAAGGAGGGTTGGAGTTCGGCCACCTACGAGGTATGGTTTTGAGGACATGGTGGGTTATGCACTGCAGGTTGCTGAAGAGGTAGATACATCTGAGCCGTCTACTTACAAAGAAGCCATTTTAAGTCCTGATTCTGAAAATGGTTTGCTGCTATGGGAGATGACATGGAGTCCCTACACAAGAATCAGACATGGGATCTGGTCATACAGCCTTCGGGGAGAAAGATTATTACTTGCAAATGGGTTTTCAAGAAGAAGGAAGGGATATCACCAGCAGAAGGAGTCAAGTATAAAGCCAGGGTTGTTGCCAGAGGTTTCAACCAAAGAGAGGGAGTGGACTATAATGAGATCTTCTCACCAGTGGTCAGACATACTTCCATCCGAGTGTTACTAGCGATAGTTACGCATCAGAATCTGGAGCTTGAACAACTTGATGTGAAGACAGCGTTTCTACATGGAGAGTTGGAGGAAGAGATATACATGACTCAGCCGGATGGTTTCCAAGTTCCAGGTAAGCAAAATCACGTCTGCAAGTTGAAGAAGTCCTTATATGGACTTAAGCAGTCTCCAAGGCAGTGGTACAAAAGGTTTGACAGCTATATGGTGAAGTTGGGCTATACTCGGAGCTCATATGATTGTTGTGTCTACTACAATAGGCTCAAGGATGATTCATTCATCTATCTGGTGCTTTATGTAGATGATATGCTGATAGCTGCAAAGAAGAAGTATGACATTCAGAAGCTGAAGGGTTTACTTAGTGCTGAGTTTGAGATGAAGGATCTGGGAGCCGCTCGGAAGATTCTAGGGATGGAGATCATTAGAGACAGAGAGAGAAGGAAACTTTTCTTGTCACAGAGAAGCTACATTCAGAAGATCTTGGCGAGGTTTGGAATGTCTTCATCTAAGCCTATTGATACCCCCAGTGCTGCCAATATCCATCTCACTGCCATGTTCGCTCCACAGTCAGAAGAAGAGAAGGAGTATATGTCACGAGTCCCTTATGCCAGTGCCGTAGGAAGTTTGATGTATGCTATGTTCTGTACAAGGCCAGATTTAGCACGTGCAGTCAGTGTAGTGAGCAGATTCATGGGACAACCAGGAAGAGAACATTGGCAGGCTGTGAAGAGAATTTTCCGGTACCTTAGAGGTACATCTGACGTTGGTCTCATTTATGGAGGTGATACTCAGTGCTTGGTTACTGGCTATTCTGATTCTGACTATGCTGGAGATGTTGACACAAGAAGATCGATGACTGGCTATGTGTTTACCCTTGGAGGATCTGTCGTCAGTTGGAAGGCAACTTTGCAACCTACAGTGACTTTGTCTACTACGGAAGCGGAGTACATCGCCTTGACAGAGGCTGCAAAAGAAGGGATTTGGCTGAAAGGGCTGGTTAGTGATCTTGGTCTGCATCATGATCAAGCTACGGTGTATTGTGACAGTTTGAGCGCAATTTGTCTAGCCAAGGATCAAGTCCATCATGAGAGAACCAAGCATATTGACGTAAGGTATCATTTTCTGAGAAGTGAGAAGAGAATCAAGGTGAAGAAAGTAGGAACTGCTGATAATCCTGCTGATATGTTCACAAAGCCGGTTCCACAGAGCAAGTTTCAACACTGTTTGGACTTGCTCAACATCAGAAGCTGTTAATTGCCCTGTGGGGCAACTCTGAGGAAGAGGGGGAGGCCTGGCACTATCATAGTGCGTCTGATGAATCTGTTCGGAGAATTCAAGTCAAGGTGGAGATTTGTTGAATGCCTTGAATCGGACCCGTTACAAACAAAAAGGACGGGGGTCTTGGGCCCGACGGTATACAATGTTGTTGTATTGGGCCCTTAATTATCTGTCAATTCTTTATGTTGGGCCCAACCCTGTTAGGGCGTAGCTTAGCACTATATATAGACGCTACGGCAAACCCTATTCTGTAATTCTGTTCTTGCCTCTCCATAATAAAACTGCTCCCCTTCTTCCCCGTGGACGTAGCCAATTTATTGGTGAACCACGTAAATCTGTTGTCTTTGTTTTTCGCGTTTATATTTTCTCGTATTATCTCGAATTCCGCATAACATGTTTGTTTGACTTGATGTCTAGGAGGGACTTATATTTTATTTTGTCTAAACTCACCTTGTTGAGAGTCCAATGCCTCTTGGACATTAAGTTGGGACGATTAGGAACCTTTTAAGAATGCATTGCATGCGGTGGTTGGTCCTATGGATATGATTACATCGACTCAGGCTTGAAAAGACAAACTTTGGTTTTGTCTATCCCTATATGGCAGCCTATTGGAAAAAAAATAGATAGTCGAGTGCTTATCCAAAAAGTCTCTTAGAGTCTCCATTCCCTTATCCATTTATTTGTTTAAATTATGTTTATTTCGGGTAGTTTAAAAAAATTATTTGCTTATTTATTTGTCCCTCTTCTATCTTCTTACTTATATCTTATTTAATTGCTTAGTATATATATTTTATATATTGTTTTCACTTAGACTCGCATGTTTAAATAATTATTAAAATAATAATATGATCTTTTTGTTGAACTTGTTATATCACATAGTCTCGTAATCTAAATAAAATAAAAAATGAGTTTAATTATTTATTTATAGCTCTCATCTAGCCTTGCATGATTAAATTAATGAAAATAATAAAATATATTTTGCTTAATGTTATGTCATCACCTAGATAGCATGTTTAAATATAATTAATAATGAACTGACATTAATTGCTACTTCTGAACCCACATAAATTGCTTGGGACACTGACGGGACACACGTTTGTCGACCTCGAGGGATGGGTGCCGAACACCTTTCCCTTGAGATAATTTGAACCCTTACCCGTTTATCTTGTTCCTTGACCTTATCTAGACTTTGGTAGGTTAGATAGGTTCCCTAATGCACTCTAATTTGTTAGGTGGCGACTCTTCAAAACAAAAAAATCCCAAAAGTGTTGTTTGGTTGTGCATGAAACCCGTTTTCACAATAAAGGGCGTGATCGAATGACGACTCCACTGGAGATATTAGGTTATTAGCATTACGTGTTTTGTGCTTACTTATGTGGGGTTTTCCTTATTTTGATTATTTCAATATTTTTTGGTGGTTACCATGTTTAGTTATTATTATGTTTTCTTATTTATCATCTTCTTTCCATGTTTCACCCCTTTCCCTCTTCCTTATTTGTTTCTACGCATATTTTACCCGTTTTACTTATTTACATGATTTTTAATATATTTATAGCTTAATCTCATTTACTCATTATTTATCTATGTGAAAATGCACAAATACCCCCTCAACCTATGCCCGAAATCCCAGAGACACACTTATCCTATACTAAGGTCCTATTAACCCCCCTGAACTTATTTTAAAAGTAATTTTCTACCCCTTTTTAGCTTACGTGGCACTAGTTTGAAAAAAAATCAACCATTGTTGGGCCACAAGATAGTGCCACGTAGGCTAAAAAGGGGTAAAAAACTATTAATAAAATAAGTTCAGGGGGGTAATAGGACCTTAGTATAGTATAAGTGTGTCTCTGAGATTTCGGGCATTGGTTGAGGAGGTACTTGGGCATTATCCCTTTATTTATCTATTTATCGTTATAATAAAACTGCCTATGTGTTACCGCTTTAAACCTAAATGCAAAATGTTACTTCTTTGATAACTTGCATATCGTTCATACATCCCCCAATTGAGACCCTCTTTCTTTTTTTATTTGGTTCTCGTGATGTTTTGCCTTTGCACCTCTTACAACTATTCATATTCTATTGAAATACACATTTTAAGGAGTAGACATATGGTTGGACGTAACGAATAGTTTTAGTACCATGAAACCACGATCATCTCGCAGAGAATCCCTTCCAAATCCATGTCAAGTCAACTCTTAAAAGTCCTAGTTAGGTCATATATGTTGCAAAATCCCCAGGTTGTTTGACCGTTTGTGTCAATTCACATAATTTGTAGCCACCATATCGTCTAAAAGGCCCCAACAACCTTCAGACAAATTGTATACTTTTCTGTCAATGTGGTCATGATAGTTAAATCAAGCCAAACTATGCCAAAAATGGAGTTTAGAATTGTACTCTAACTCTACTTCAAATAAGCGAAATAGGCTTGAATTAATTACTTTGCATCACTTATGGGTCATGTTAGGTCGACCTCTATCTCAAAGAGGCCCCTTATATTCAGGGTATTTATCTTAAAATAAGGTGTTTAATATCCCAATTTATACAATGTTCTAACTTGGGCTCTGTTCTACTTTTATTTTTTTATTTTTCTACCCTGCCCCAATGGTTGATCTATAGACCATGGTTTACTACACGCGATGATAGGTCTCTCTTTCTTCTATCCCAAATGAGAATCACGAATGAAAGAGGAAACTGACTAATGACAAGGTCATATGCAAGACTGCTAAAAAGAAGTGTCTGTTAGACGAGTTTATATCAAGCCTTGAGCAGAAACTAAAGAAATGAGAAGAAGCAGCGTTGGACATGCGCGAGTTTGCCATGTTTTTACTCTCCGCCAAACCTACTTTGGAGACAAACATGTATATGTCACCTTTCGCAAGTCACGTTAGCTAAAAAATAATCCTCCTCCTAATTAACCCACTCCTCAAAATCAACCAAGCTCCATTTAAATACCACCAAAGAACATCAATTTTCCAAATTATCAATATCCTCTCCATCATCATGCTCCTAGACCTCAACATCTTACTGTACACACGCATCATCCTACTATGCAAGCTCCTAGATATTAAACACCTCTGCACCAAGGGTCTTGGCATCATGTGACTTTTATGCTACTCTCAATCCTTCCATATGTAATATATCCATACCAAAGGCCACCTCGGCCATATCAACAACGAACATATTCTAGGCACAATGCCAAAGTCTACACTCCGACGCATATTCGCAAAAACCTCTTCAAGGTTGAGTAGATACTTGAGAAAACTTATACTCCTGTGACTGAGCCATTAGGCCAAGATTATGAAAAGTTGAGGATCGCTGGACATATTGCGCCAATCAATGAAATAAGGATTAATACGCATGCAATCGTGGATTGAACCCTCTAAGGTTTGTGCTCATCATTCAGGAATGGAAGGACATACCATAGAAGAATGTAGTAATCTGAAGGACAGGTTTCAACAACTGATTGTTCCTAAAGTTATACCTCAGAGGGTACCAAGAAATCTCAAATGTGAACGCACCAAAGTTTAGTTGAACCACTCTCCGAATAAGGCTTGCGCCAATTAAGTTTATGTTTTCCACATTCAGATAGCCATGATTACGCATGGGCAAATAAATTTGGTCAAAATCTACAATTCAATTGTTGCTCAATAATGTTCTCTTAATATCTCGCTTATGCTCTTTGTAATTTAGAACTACGTCAGACCTAATTCCCATTTACGAGGGGATATGTAGGGGGTC
Organism: Solanum pennellii; assembly: GCF_001406875.1. Lineage (NCBI taxonomy): Eukaryota > Viridiplantae > Streptophyta > Magnoliopsida > Solanales > Solanaceae > Solanum > Solanum pennellii. Next base: position 21,375,895 of record NC_028642.1, on the reverse strand, counting down.
CTATTGGTGTTCGGTCTAATCATATAAAAATTTTCATTTTCCCATATATTGTGTTACTGGGAAATTTTTTTGAGAGGGTCTCAGAAATTTCATCAGAGAGCTTTACCCTTGAAAATCTCGATATTGGGGCAGAACTTTTGAGAGGAACTAAATAATTCTATCAAAATCACTTCTTTTTACCAATCAATTACTGGGAAGAATTTTGAGAAGGGCTCAAAAATTCTTTCAAAAGCGTATTATCTCGCAAATAAAGACTGGGCAGAATTTTGGAGAAGTCAACTCACAGTCAAGCTACAATATACAACAAATCTGAATAGCAGAAGTTCTACACTGGGGCAGAAAAATTTGAGAGGACCTCAAAATTTTTGACAACATTTCAAGGGACCTCCTAGCAGACTTCAAAGGAGCATAATGTGTCTGATCATTGAAACAGATAACGCTCCCCTTTAAACTAATTATTTTTCTTTGAATGTAGAAAATAAAGGTATTATACAAAGGCAACTTCAACAAACCCTTGAATGTTTGAAATACCACTTTTGAGCCAGACAAATGATACTCTACCCTTACACAAAGGCGAATGTCCAAGATACTCCATGCTCTGAAGCAATTGTGATGGATGTGCCCGAATCATATTGTGCCCGAACTGCATGTGCCCGATATTGCATTGTGCCCAAACATTGCATCTGGCATCAATCAACTATTACGCTCAAAGATTACATGTGCTCGAATTAAATCATGCCCAAGACTACATTGTGCCCAAAAATTGCATCATGCCCGAGACTGCATTGTGCTCTGAAATTGCTTTGACCTCATGATTGGATTGTTCGCTAAGATTGCATAGTGCCCGAAGATTGCATGTGCCCGAGAACTGGATCATTGCATCATGCCTGATATTTAATCATGCACTAAAATTGCATTGTGCCCAACATTGTATAGTGCCTGAAGATTGCACGTGCCCGAGATTGCACTCTGCCCGAAGACTAGATTGTGCCCTAAAATTTCATGTGCCCGAATACATATTTACAGAGTTACTACTTATTCAAGTTGCAAGTTGCCACAATTACATCAAAGATATACTCTCTCTTTACTCATTACTTACATTCCAAAGGCATCATCCCCTAAAGACACATCTTTCATAGCCTGCGGACATCAACTTAATGGACTAAGGACTTATTTTATGCTTATCATGTTCCTAAGGCATCATTGTCTAAAGACATCATCCTCATGGACTGTAGACATCATATAATAGCCTAAGAATTTAATTGTCGTCTATCATGATTCAAAGATGTCATATTCTAAAGGAATAAGTTTTTCATGGCCCACAGACACAATTTTCATGACCTGAGGAACATTTTGCGTATCATGGCCCTAGACATCATAGTCTAAGGCATCATTTTTCTTAGTATTAAAGCAAACATGCATGGTCGATATGGGAAATTGCATCATGTTTACATTTACAAGTCATTTTGATATATTTGTTTTAATCACTCTGTTTATGTCATATTACAAGGTATAGATGTGTAAATTACAGAAAAGAAATCACCCTTTGAACATCCATTTCAATACATATAAACAAATACTTTGGCAAATTCTTGGCTACTCGCATTATCGTCCGGCTACTATGAAGATATTATAGGATTTAACCCGCTATTATGACCTACTCTTTCTTCATTTAGGCTCGTCCTCCTTATAGGATATTTAGACTTTCCACGTTATAGGACATTTAGGTTTGTCCATCTAATAGGACATTTTTATCTTCCACCTTACAATGCTATAGTTAGGCTCGTCCGCCGCATATTAGGACATTTAGGCTCGTCAGCCTTACTATGCGTCATTAAGGCTCGTACGCCACATAATAGGACATTTAGGCTCGTTCACCTTATATGACATTAAAGCTCGTTCTCCTTATAGGACATTTAGGATCGTCCACATTGAAGGATATTTAGGCTCGTCTACCTTACAATAGGACATTTAGGCTCGTCCACCTTAAAAAGACATTTAAGCTCGTCCACTTTAAAACCACTCTTAGGCTCGTCAACATTATAGGACATTTAGGCTCGTCCACCTTAAAACGGAATTTGGGTTTGTCCGCCTTACAAAAGATATCTTTGTGTTTTTTGAATATGTAGGCGTGATCGATTGCTTTTGTCACTATTCAATTCCTCTCTTCTCGCTACTCTATTCTTATCCATTCAAGCTGATATCGTGTATTTTGAATATCCTACCACTCTTTCAACTGTTAAGAGTTTCATTTGCTCTTGAATCTAGAACTACACCTGATCTGATTCTCCTATAACCAGAGATATGTAGGCGACTTAATACAAAAGCCTCAATCCTACAATTTTTCAACTATACATCGTTTCAATTGGTCCCACTGGCATATCTCGTAGGTCAGACAAAATCGACTACTAAGTCAACGTTGGTTGGTCGACAATTTATTGTTCATTCCAAAGCAACTAAGGGGCAGTTGTTGACACCCAATTTTGTCCGACCTTTAACTATTTTTAGCGATGCTATATGATTAAATATGTATTTTAAAATTTATTTTTTGCTTAGAATTTTAGTCAATTTTGCATAATATATTAATGTTTTAGTATGTTTACTTTATAAAATTATTGTAAATATTATTAAAATATTTTTAAATCATGAATAAATTTTAAAATAATCATTTTAATTAACATTTAAAATTTCAAGTGACTAGAGCGATATAAAATATATTATAATTTTTGTAGTAATTGAATTGATAGTATTTGTTTATATCTTTTAAATTTTAGCCTATTTTATTTTCTTTCAATTTCAAGCTTATTCAATTGCAATTTTTATTTCAATCTCAAACACCTTTTCATTTTAATTCTAGCCAATATTTATTTCAGTTGTGACCAATCCAATTTGATTTTCAGACTTCATCTTTTAATCTCATCCTCCCATTCAATTCATTAAATCCTATATTAAATTCTAACCCTTCATCTATTATTGAATCAACAGTTGAGATCAAATCCTTCTTTTTCCATATTTTGAACCATCAAAGATCTAAACATAAGAATAATTCAATTTTCATCTTCTCCTCCCTTCTCCATCTCCAGCAGCCACCTCTCTCCCTCTTCCCCTTATTTTATCCAGAGAAGGCTGCCGGAGCGGTCACTTTCCGCAACACCCAGGCACCTCTCGCCTCCCGTCTTCTTCTTTCCCTCTCTATCCCATCCTTCTCCCCTTCTCCCTCTACTCCGCCTCTCTCTCTCCTCCCATCTTCCTCTTGTTCTTTCTCACTCTCTCCGCCTCCCTCTTCCCTTGTCCCTCTCGCCCCATCTCCTCTTCTCCTCTTTTCTTTCTTGGAGTAGTAGAAATGGGACAACAACTCCCGGGCAGCGCGCGATTAGTAGCAGCAGCTCGCTGAGGAACCAACACATGTTCCTGCGTCTTCTCTTCCTCTCCTCTCCAACGAAGTTTGTGTTCAAAGTCGGATCTCAAAAGATCCGTACAAGTTTGCTCCCTTATTCGTTTGATTATCTAAAGTTTTAATATTACATTAAAGTTCATGATCTTTGAGTTGCATGCCTGTCCTATGGAGAAAAGTAAAAAAAAGGGGGATCAATATATTATTTAGTCCTATCAATTGTATTAAAGTTTGTCTAAAAATTCTTTAGAACTACAAATATTTGCTATGATTTATATATATCTATCAAGATGTGATGCACTAAATGGTTGACCATGAGTGATAAATTCGAACAACTTTTTTCGCGAATTAAAATTTAGGCGTGATTGCTTGTCATGACATTTGTTTTCTAGCTACGCAGAGATAGAAATCTGATTGATATTCAAAAAATGTTGAACTATTTCTCCTCTTTCATGTTCTAGGGAAAATCGGTCAAATTTTAATAATTTAGGATTATGGTAAAAATCGTGACTTTTTTTTGATACTTTACATCGTTAATTTTTACTTGTTAATTGCTTCCTCCATATTTGTCAAGATCCATTATTTATTGTAATTTACCTAATTGTTTGGTCAATTAATCCTTTGCTTTGATTTAGATCTCTGTCTATTATTAACTTTATTACTTACCCATAATTAATTTGGTTTAGTTTGTTTAACCCTCTTGGCTATGATAATTTAGTTTTAATATAGTAAGTTTGATTAAAGAATGAAAGAGTACACTATTTCTTTCCTTGTATTTTCCTACTACTAATTCTTATCAATTCATAGTATTATTTGGTCTCTTTGCTTTTTTGTAAATTGACTGATTTTCCTATTTGTTTTAATATGGTTAAATAATAATAATAATAACTTAAAGTAAATCTGATTTGACTCTTCATTATTTAAGGAATAATATAATAATTTTACTCTTCCTAAATAATTGTTTTGCTTATATTTAGTACAAATTATAATGATTTTATGATTTAATTGGCTTCAAAAATATATTTATTCCTTCTATAATGTGCCCTATTCACTATATAAATCGACTCACCTCTAATATTTATTCTCTAAAGACACACACTCATTCACTCACTTTTAAATACAAGTTCTCTCACTACTCTCAACTTTCATCTTCCATCTTGTTCATACTTTAAAATATTATAGATAATGCTCTCTATTCTAAGGATTTGGATCATTCTTTCTTGTTGTGTTGATGTTGTAGATTGAAAAACTTGATAAAATTCTCCACTGCCGATAAAATTTCTGCATAGTTGATTAGCATTCTTTACTATTTTAAATTCCGTTTTTGCATAATCATCATTGTTTATGTGTTGGAAATAAAACAAACAAGGAAGCATCCGAGTTATTTTAATTACCGCCTCTCTCTATGTGACAATACCTCTAGTATTTTTCTTTACCTTTTTGTGTGTTATTTATCGGTTATTATAAATATCTACTTACAATTACTTTTCATTACATATGTGTTACAGTATCCATTCTAGCAGGTTTCTATCTTAGAGTTCAAGATATGGAAGAGTCGCTTCGAAGGTAATTTTCTGATGGAGCTAATTTTTATTTGGTTGTATATTTTGTTCATTGTTCCATATTTGTGTTTTGTAACAATGTGTAAACGTTCTAAAACTCCCATATATAAAATATATTTGGAGATCGCCTAAGGGGATGGGGAATTATGTGAAAATTTGAAAACTTATTCGTGTTATAAAAGCATGCCTATAGGATTTTAATTTCTTTGATAAAACAACATTAGATCTAACTAAAAAGAATAAAAAAACATAAATCATTTTTGTTTAACCACTAGGTTAATCTTGTCTAACTAATAATTTAAAATTAAGATTATTGTAATTAGCATTTTAATAATTTAATTATAACTTTAGATCTATTCTTAATTTGCTAGAATGTTAAATAATTTGCGTGCATAATACTTTACAAAGTTATTCAACAAAATAAATATTATGCCTATAGAAACTATGTAAATATTTTTTAATCACCTAGAAATAATGCTCTTAGGCGTGTCTAAATAACTTTTTCATGTTTAAAAATGAGATAAATTTACAATAAAATTTCTGCTCATTGTAAATAAGAATAAATTTTAGCCTTTCTATTCTGCATGTGTTTACCCTAAAATCTGGATAAATAAATAATATTTTTGCATATTGTTTACCCTAAAATCTAGAAAAATAAATAATATTTTTGCATCATATTTAACCCCTCTTTTATCTAAAGTTGGTACTAATTAATTTTTGCAGCTAATTAAAAATCAGTCTTATGGTTCTTCATTATTTGCATATGGCCTTTTTTTCCTAGGTGCTCATTTTGTCTGGGCTTTTAGTTTAATGTTTCTATTCAGCGGACGTGGTTATGGCAAGAACTTATTGAATCCATCGTTTGGGCTCATAATAAATTAAAAGTTGCTCCTGCTACTCAGGCGAGAGCTTTGAGATAATGTTTTAAGAAATAATTTCTGCATTAATAATTAAATCTTCTATTGTTCAAAAAATAATTTCTGCATCTAATAATATGACTGCTTAAGAAATATTTCTGCATTAAGCACCATCTGATTTCGAATTGTTAAACTGTATTTTCTGCTTAAAAAATATATTTTTCAGGATTAATAATCAATATGTTAATCTGTCACCGTTAAAAAATTAAATTTCATGCATTAGTAATAAATTTTTCACTTACTTAGAACCATTTTCTGCATTAATAATAAATCTACCGTTGTTCATAAAATTATTTTCCTACCTTAAATAGATAAAATCCGTTCTAAAATATAAATTTCTTCCTTATACATAAAATTTTCTACTTTAAAACATTCTCAATTAACTTTTTTTCTGCATGCTAAACACTTTCTTTTAAATAATTAGTTGTATTTATAATATTCTGCTATTGCTTTTGAAATAATTTTTTTTCCGTCTTTGTAATAACTTTGCATGTCAAAATTTAGTAAAAAAGTTATTATGCTTGCTCCTTTTTGTGCTCATATACTTAGCATGAAAATATTTCGTAATTTTGCGTTGTTTGCAAGCTTGTTTAATTTAAATTTAGAGGCAAACTTGAAACTCATTGTGCTAAAATGACCATCTTGTTTTTCTTGTTTGTTTGACTTGATGTCTAGGAGGTCCTTATATTTTTTTTGTCTAATCCACCTCCTAATGCCTCTTGGACATTAAGTTGGAACGATTAGACAACTTTACAGTACGAAATGCATGCGGCGATTGGGTAGGAGTAGTTCTCCCTATGGATATGATGACATTGACTCAAGCTTGAAAAGACAAACTTTGGTTTTGTCTGTCCCTATATGGAAACCTATCGGAAAATAAAAAGAAAGTCGAGTACTTATCCAAAAAGTCTCTTAGAGTCTCCCTTCCCTTTTATAGTTTATTTGTTTGTTTAAATTATGTTTTTTTGGGTTAGTTTAAAACAAAAATTATAAAATTATTAGCTTATTTATTTTTCCCTTTTCTGTCAATTATCACTTAAATAATTGATTATTATATATATTTTATTTATTGCAATAACTTACACTCGCATGTTTAAATATTTATTAAAGTAATAATATGAATTATTTGTTCGACTTTATCTATGACAAAGTCTCGTATGCTATCTTAAATAAAAGTTGAGCTTAATTGTTTATTTATTGCTATCATCTTTTTTTTTTATGTTATGTCATCACCTAGCTAGCTTGTTAAAATATAAATAATAATGAAGAAACCTTAATTTCTACTTGTAACCCCTAAATTATTCGCATGAGACACGGCCGGGACCCACATTTGTCGACCTCGAGGGATTCCTAACACCTTTCCCCAGAGGTAATTGGAACCCTTACTTGTTTCTCTGGTTCGTTGACCTTAGCTAAACTTAGTTAGGTTAGATAGGTGCCCTGACAAGCCTTAATTCATTAGGTGGTGACTCTTCCAAATCCAAAATCCCAAGAGAGTTGTTAGGTCATGCACATAATTCGTTTTCGCAAAAAATGTGGCACGACACGAGCGTCAATATCTATGTCAATGTTTATGTTAATGTGAACGTCAATGTCAATGTGAATGTGAACGTCAACGTCAATGCGAACGTCATTGTAAACGTCAATGAGAATGTGAAACTCAATATCAACGTCAATGTCAATGCAACGTCAACATCAATGTAAACGTATATGTAAACATCAGCTTCAACATCAACGTCTACATCAAAGTAAATGGAACCATCATCTTTAATATCAACATGAACGTCAACGTGAACATCAACTTGAATGTAAACATAAACATTAAAATGAACGTCAACATGAATGTGAATGTCAACACGAATGTGCACGTCAATGTGAACGTGCATGTGAATGTCTATGTGAAGTCAACATTAACGTCAGTGTTAACATCAACATGAATGTAAATGTCAATGTGAATGTTAAATTCAACGTGAACGTCAATGTAAATATGAACTTGAACGTCAACATCAATGTCAACGTCAATATTAACGTCAACCTGAATGTGATCTTGACGTCACGTAAATATTAGGGTCATTATCAATGTAAATGTAAATGTAAATGTCAATGTGAACGTAAAAGTGCACGTCATCATCAACTTCAACATATACGTCAACAATGTAAATGTGAATGATAATGTGAACGTGAACGTGAAGGTGAACCTGAACGTGAAAGTCAACATACACTAACGTTAATGTCAACGTCCACATAAGTATCAATATAAACGTAAAAGTCAACATCAACATTAATGTAAACGTCAACTTAAACCTGAATATAAACGTGAACATGAACGTTAACGTCAACATAAAAGTCATTGTTGACGTCAACGTAAAATTCAACACTGATGTCAACATAATTGTAAAGGTCAAGGTCAATGTTAACTTTGACGTAAACTTTAACTTCAACATGAAAATTAAAAGTAACATCAACATGAACGTCAAGATAAACTTTAATATGAACATCAACATGAATATGAACATCAATGTGAACGTCAACGTGAACGTCTACGTGAACATCAACATTAACTTCAGAATTAATGTCAACATGAATGTGAAAGTCAATGTTAATGTAATCATGAATGTTAATCTTCAATGTGAACATCAACGTAAACATAAACTTTAACGCTAATGTGAACGTCAACGTCAATGTGAATGTCAACCTAAATGTAAGCTTGATGTCAATGTAAGCATTAGTGTGAACGTCAGCGTCGACATTCACATAAACATTAATATAAACGTAAATGTGCACATCAACATTAACGTCAACGTACACGTCAACGTGAATGTGAATATCAGGGTAAAGCTAAACGTGAATGTAAATGTTAGCATGAACGTCAGCGTACACCTAAACGTCAATGTCAACATCCATATAAGTGTCAATGTAAACGTAAACGTCAACATAAACATTAACGTAAATATAACATTAAACATCAACGTGAATGTGAATATGAACGTAACTTTAAATGTAAAAGTCAATGTTAATGTCAATGTAAATGTAATCGTCACGGTCAACTTTAACATGAACCTCAATTTTAACATCAACATGAATGTCAATGTGCACATAACCATGAACTGTAACAACCCTCAAAATGGATAAGATAAGTAATTCTTAATGTGTCTAGAATGCCTATGAATAGACGAGGGTCACACGTATTGATGCACGTAGAACCAGAAAAACTAACTTGGGGAGTTAGTTGATCTAGGAAAGGTTGGTTCCAGCCACTTAGTGATCCCGAATATGAACATTTACTCAAATGAGTTTTTACCGGACTTAAAAAGGGGAAATCTTAAGTTTTGAGGTTCTAGGGGTAAAATGGTCTTTTTTCTGGCTAAGGGTAGTATCGTAATTTCCCTAAATATATAATCAGTTATTTAATTAATTAATTTGAGGGGCATTTTGGGGTTAGAGGGCAGAAAAATTTGCTCTTGAAGTGAAGTCTTGCTCCACATGGGTTCGAACCTAGGTGGAAGCAATGAGTTAAAGTGGTTTTTATTTAAGTTGTTAAATGAATGTAATTAATTAATATTTATTATTTATTAGCTGATTTAAAGTAAAAGTATAATGATAATTTTTTCATTTAATAAAACCTTATTTGACTAAGTCCTAAACTTGACTCTTAAGCCTAATAAAACTCTAACTCTCTCATGTCTATCGCTTCAAAATTAACGATCATTCTCTTTTCAAATTCACATTTCTCTCTGCCAAAAAAAAATTCAAAAATAGGAAATTTATCAAGGTTCTTCACACTTGAATAACTCACACGAAAATAAAAGAAAAACAAAGGTTAATAAATCACGTAAGCAAGGAAAAGGTTTTCTGTCAAGTGGGGTGTTGTACTTTCGGTGTTGGACGTGTGTTTGGAGAATTTTTTGGGCAGAAGGTCGAGGTTTGAACATCAAAAAGGTATAGATTCTCTTCTCTCTTGGTCCATTTACAAAGAGACCCCTAAGATTCATATGAATTTATTCTGAAAAGTATGGTTTTCCCCCGTTGCATGTCCCTTTCTCTAGCTCCCATTGACTCATAGGTTGGTTATGTTTGCTGGTAGAAAACAAGGGATGAAACGTGTTTTCCTGATGATTATGTGTTGATATGTATGCTTGGAATTATGTGATTTATGTTGATGTTTTTCTTAAATTATGTGCAAGTGTGTGTGCAATGTGAACAATATATATATGCCTAGGGTTAAGGCTTTAAAAATGTGATGTTGGGGTTGTATTTAATGTACAAATGATTATGTAATTCGTGATACTCATATCAGTTGAAATGTGTCTGATTCGAGTGATAATATCTTAGCTAAACAAATCCGTGAAAATGCACCTAAGAACGTATTAAAAGATCTACGAATAACCCTTTGAATTCACGTGTAAATGTTAAAGGATGTGAGCCGAAAAATGTGATAAAATTTCCAACAAATTAAAAAATTAGTTTCGGCTAAACATAGATGAAAAAATCTGGAATTTAAAATGAGTATAAATAAGGTGAGGTCATTAGGAATATAGCCCGTGACCTCACCCGTGAAAAGCACTAAAAAGTGAATAAAGAAATGGGGCTGAGTGGGGTTCGAACTTGGATAAACATTGCTTGAAATTAATATATGAAATTAAGACTTTAGAGGAGTAGGATTTGAACCCAAAACCTCTCATTCAGAACTTTTAGAACCCAAAACCTCTCAATCAAAACATAAGGAAAAATTACAAGAAAATAAATGTGAGGCGTGGGAATCGAACCCACGACCTCAAGGAAATCGAGGAGAGTAAGAGAAAATGAAAATAAAGAAATGTGAGGCGTGGGAATCGAACCCAGGACCTCAAGGCAGTAAAGGAGAGTTAAGAGGAAATGAAAAAATAAAAGAATTGTGAGGCGTGTGAATTGAACCAACGACCACTATAAAGTAGAGGCAAATTAAAAGAAAACTAAAGAGATGTTATGGTGGTTTGATCCCACAACCTCATGGTCAACTCGAGAAGTCAAGGAAAATACAAAAAAAATTAAAAGGGGTTATGGGGGTTTAAACCCACAACCCCCCATCCATGAAAGAAAATTTTCAAAGGATATATATGAAAAGGAAATGTTCATGTAAGGGCTCGATCTAGGGTCCCAATGTCATGTGGACTTAAATTAAATAAAAAGAAAAATGTAAAGTGTTGTCTAAGGGATTTGAAACCGGGTTCTCTTTCCCATATTCCGTATAAATACATATGTCATACGTGAGTTAAATGTTCAAGAATAATGCTGCCTACTTAGATCGAATTAGAGATCATGGCATACATACAACAATCATAAGTCTTGTACCACATAATCTTAGGAAGATATGAATAACTTAAACGAACGATGAATGAAGCCTCATAGCTTCAATGTATGGACCCATAAGTATATCATGCGTTTAGAAATAAGTGAACCTAAGATGTATGTGATGAAATGATGTAAGCTTTGAAGGGTTAAGTAAGAGTTTAAAACACATTAAATGGCCAAGTGCTTTGACATATGATGAAATGAACAATTCAATGAACAAATAAATGATGAAATGAACAATGAAATGATGAAACCCTAGAATGTATAAGTAAGAGTATGAAACACACTAAATGGCCAAGTGGATTGGCATATGATGAAATGAACATTCACGTAAAATGACGTGAGTAATTATAAAGAGCACATTTGCTAAAGTTAATGAATGTGTTGACAACATGATATGGGGCTAATGTAAAATATGAAAGAAATCTCAAATAAGCCTAAGCAAATGTTACCAAAATGTACTCACCTATTTGAGTGTAAAGTTAATGAAGGGACCAGTCTATATGAACACTCTAATTAAAGTATTGACTTTAACATACTTAATACTAATTATGTGATGAGAAATAATTTATTGAGCTATGATGCCCTCATACTAGAAGCCAGCTTCCATGACGTATGAGTTGAATGTAAGGGAACTATATACTGAGCACCAATAGACTAGCTATGAGCGTTGATACCTTCTTTTGGAAAGGATGGAGGTTCACGTAACTCTCATGAGAAAAGATTGTCCGGCATGCCGGGTGTGGATCTCCTTATATCTCCTAGTCTTCGAACCTATACTGCCAATAAAGAGATATGGCGTGGTTCAATTCCCATGTATGATAGCATGTTTTGTGTCATTTTGGCAGGTGATTCCACCGCTTATCGGTGTGGGGGGGACACTAGATTTCATGATGCTCACATGATCTATGTTTGTTAAAGTTAAAGTTCCCCATGAATGAACGAGGCCAGCCTCAAATGATGCACATAATGAAATGAATGATACCAAAGGTGTTAGTATAGGATAATCTAGAGGTGAGATAGACTTAAGTAATGACACTAGGTCATTCTTGATTACTGCACAGCGAACCCGATAAAAGTCTTAAACTACATCCTAGGTATAGGTGGTGTTTACACTAGCCTATTAATGAAATGAAACGAAGTACGTATGAATGAATGAAGCAAAGTCTGTGTTTGGTAAAGAAGTCTCCTTAGTTGAGGTCCCATATGTTGAGCCCTCATTTTTGGGAAGTCTTGGTGTCAAGTCCATGATTTCAAGGTCTCATGTCATATGAACAAATTCTATGAAACATGTTATGTGCTATATGAAATATGTTATGTGCTATGTACAGTGCGCAATATAATAAGTATTATGATGCATGTTAATCTCATGGCATTACATTCCTAATCAAAATTTTGAAAGTTCACTCACTTTCGATCGAAATTTTGAAAGCTCACTAACTTTCCTAATACAAATTTGGCAAGTCCATTGACTTGACTTTCTGTAATCATGTTGTTAGGAAAAAAGCTATTCTTACTCATGCATATCCTTGGTGAGTGATTTCATATACCCATACTCAGTACAAGTGTTTACTAACCCTATGCAACTCTACAATTTTATGTGTAGGAACAGGTGGACACTAGACCTACGGGTTGATGCTATAACTATCCGGACATGGAAATTTCATCCGGCCATGGTATGCCCTAATGCTTGCGAGGATGCTTGCCCATTATATTCTAGCTTTGTTATAGGATTGAGCTAGTGGAGTATGTTCCACTAGCATTTCTTTCCGCTTTTGTTCCGACATAGTGTTGGTGTCTTTTTGGCGAGTATACATTTAATGCTATATTAAATTATGTCTTTCATTTGATGCTCTTAATGTTAGATTGTTGATGGTGAATAATTATGAATCAAATAGAATGATTAGTATGTGTGTTAAGAATAAAAAAGATTCAAATTTTTTATTAAAATTAACTTAGACGAAGTAAGAATAACGTAGGTAGGATTATTTGCGACCTCTGAAAGGTCAATGATGCTGGTCTCGTCTGGGTTCTACACTCCGAGCGTTAATATGAATGTAAACATGAATGTTAACGTCAATGTGAATGTCAACGTGAACGACAATATTAACTTCAGCGTTAATATCAACATGAATTTGAACTTCAACTTCAATATGAACATCAATGTAAATATAAACTTGAACTTGAACATCAACGTGAACAAAAATCTAAAAGTTAGCTTAACGTCAACTTAAGAATTAGACTGATTGTCAATGTCGACGTTAACATAAATGTTAATATGAATGTAAATGTGCATGTCATCATCAACATCAACGTACGGTTAACATGAATGTGAACGTTAATGTTAACATGAATGTGAATATGAACGTGCAGGTCAACGTGAACGTGATTGTTATTGTGACCGTGAACATACACCTACTCGTCAATGTCAACATCCACATAATTGTCAATGTAAAATGAAACATCAAGATCAACATTAAAATAAATCTTAACTTAAACCTCAACGTGAAGGTAAACATGAACAAAAATGTCAAAGTAAAAGTTAGTGTTAAACGTCAACGTAAATTTAATCAAGGTCAACATTAACGTAACGTCAACTTTAACATCAACATGAACGTCAACGTGAACATCAACATGGCCGTTAACATAAACATCAACATAAATGTTAAAATCAACATCAACATAAACGTGAAAGTTCATGTGAACATCAACGTGTATGTCAACATTAACTTCAACATCAACGTAAACATGAATGTGAATGTGAATATCAACATCAATGTGAACGTGAACGTAAAAGTGAACTTCAATCTGAACATCAATGTAAATGTAAAGTTGAATGTCAACGAGAGCATAACCGTCAATATGAACGTCAACCTTAAAGTCAGCTTTATGTCAAGATAAATATTAGCGTGAACATCAACGTCAATGTAAATGTAAACGTCAACGTGAAAATCAACGTGCACGTCAACATCAACATCAACATACATGTAAACATAAATTTGAACGTCAACATAAACGTGAACGTGAAGGTGAACGTGAATGTCAATGTGAATGTCAACGTACACCTAATATGTAATGTCAATGTAAACATAAGTGTAAAAGTAAACGTAAACGTCAACATCAACATTAACGTAAACGTTAACTCAAACCTCAACATGAACATGAAAATAAATGTAAACATCAACGTAAAACACAATGTCGATGTCAACGAGAATGTGAACGTCAAAATCTATGTGAATTTCAACATAAATGTGAACGGGAACGTCAACGTCAAAGTAAACATGATTTGAACGTCAATGTCAATGTAAAGTTCAATGTAAACATCAATGTGACCGTCAACGTAAACATTATTTTGAAGTTCAATATAAATGTCATCATATACGTGAATGTTAACGTGAATGTGATAGTCAAGGTGAACATCAATGTGAATGTCAACTTAAACGTTAATGTAAACATCAACATAATCGTAAACATCAGGTTGAATGTCAATGTAAACATCAGCGTGAAAGTCAACATGAACATAAATGTGAATATAAACATCAACATTAATGGGAACGTCAACATAAATTACAACATAACTGTAAATGTCAACGTCATCCTAAACGTCATATTGAACATCAATGTAAACATCGGCGTGAACGTATAGGTAAAAGTCAACTACAACGTAAACATTGATGTTAACATCAAAGTGCACGTCTACGTCCATGTCAACATTAACGTCAATGTGAACGTGAACGTAAATGTCAACATCAACTTTAACATTAGCGTAAATGTTAATGTAAAACCAAACTTGAACGTCAACATAAATGTGAAAGTCAACGTCAACGTCATCTTCAACATCAATGTAAACATCATTATGAACATCAATGCCAATTTCAACATCAACGTCAATGTCAACGTTAATTTGTACATGAATGGAAAAGTAAACATGAACGTCAATGTAAAAGTGGGCATCAACTTGAACATCAACTTAAAAATCACAGTGAACATCAATGTCAATGTCAACATCAACGAGAACGTCAATATCAATGTCAATGTGCACGTCAACATCAACGTAAATGTAAACATTAACGTGAATGTGAACGTCAACATAAACTTGAAAATGAACGCGAATTTCAATCTAAATGTTAACTTCAACATTAACTTCAATATAAACTTGAAATGTCAACGTGAACATCAACATCAATGTAATTCTTAACGTGAAGGTCAACTTGAACATCAACGTGCACATCGACATAAACGTCAATGTAAATGTAAACATGAATGTCAATGTCAACAAAAACGTGAACATGAATGTCAATGTTAAAGTCAACGTACAACAAATCGTTAATGTGAACGTCCACATAAGTGTTGATGATAATATAAACGTCAACATCAACATTAACATAAACATAAACTCAAACCTCAACGTGAACATTAAAAAATATGTTAACATCAACGTAAAACTCATTGTTAATGTTAATGAGAACGTGAACGTCAAAATCTATGTGAATTTCAACGTAAATGTAAACATGAACGTCAATGTCAAAGTAAATATGAATTCAACGTCAACGTCAATGTAAGGTTCGATGTAAACATCAATGTGAACATCAACATAAACATTATAGTAAACGTCAATATAAATGTCAACATATATTTGAATGTTAACATGAATGTGATTGTTAAGGTGAATGTCTAAATGAACGTCAATGTGAATGTTAACTTCAACAATACTGCAAACATCAAGATAAACGTAAACGTCATCTTGAATGTCAATGAAAACATCAGCATGAATGTCAACATCAACATAAATGTAAACGTAAATGTCAACATCAATGTGAACGTCAACATAAACTACAATGTAACCGTGAATATCAACTTCCTATTGAATATTAATGTAAACATCAACGTGAACGTCAAGGTAAATGTCAACAACAATGTAAACATCAATATCAACATCAACGTGCACGTCTACGTCCATGTCAACATAAATGTCAATATGAAAGTCAACTTGAACGTCAACGTGAATGTGAGAGTCAACATGAACGTCAACATAAACGTCAGCTTGTACGTCAATGTAAACATCATTATGAACATCAATGCCAACTTCAACATCAATGTCAATGTCAATATCAATGTTAATTTGTACATGAAAGGCAAAGTCAACATGAACGTCAACATAAACATAGCCATCAACTAGAACGTCAACGTAAAAATAAGTGTGAACGTCAATTTCAACAAGAAAGTCAATGTCAACGTCAAGATCCACGTCAATATCAACGTAAATGTAAACATCAACGTGTAGGTGAACATCAACATGAACGTGAACATAAACTTTAATGTCAATGTAAACGTTAACGTTAACATCAACATCAACATCAACATTAACTTGAAACATAAATGTTAACATCAACGTCAATGTAAATGTGAACGTGAACATCATCGTGAACGTGAACATCAACTTAAACATGAACGTCAACATGTATTTCAACGTCAATATTAACGTGAACGCCAATGTCAATGTGAACATCAATTTAAACTTGAATGTGAACGCCAATGTCAATGTGCACTCATTTGAAGGTCAAGGTGAATGTGAAACTCAATGTGAATGTAAACCTCAACATCAATGTCAACGTACATTAGCGTCAACATCAATGTGAACTTTTATGTTAACGTCAACATTAACTTTAACATCAACATGAATGTCAATATGAACATAAATATGAATGTCAACATAAACATTAACATGAACGTCAACGTAAAATTGAATATCAAAGCAAACGTGAATGTCAACGTGAAAGTTAAAGTGAACGTGCATGTAAACGTCAACATGAACTTCTACTTGAACGTCGATAATAAAGTCAGAGCTCACATCACCATGAATGTGAACGTCAATCTCAATGTCAATGTAAACGTTAGCGTGAACGTGAACATCCACGTGAACTTCAAAATGAATGTGAACGTCAACCTAAATGTCAACATGACATTAACGTAACACTAAGGTAGATGTTAACATAAACATAAACGTAAGTGTCAATGTGAAAGTCAACATGCACATCAACATAATCTTCAACATACACATAAACGTGAATGTGAACGTCAGCGTAAACGTGAACATAAAGTTAAACAAGAACGTCGACGTGAACCTAAAGATCAACGTACGCCTAACATGAACGTCAACGACCATAAAAGTGTCAATCTAAGCATAAACGTCAACATCAACATTAACATAAACGTCAACTTAAACCTCAACGTGAATGTGAACATGATCGTAAACGTCAATGTAATTTTATAGGTCAAGGTAAACATTAACGTCAACATCAACTTTAACTCAACATGAACATAAATGTTAACATCAACATAAACGTCAACATAAACGTTAAGTTGAACGTCAACATGAATGTGAACATCAACGTGAAACTGCACGTAAACGTCGACTTTAACGTCCACGTTAATGTGAACATGAATGTGAAAGTTAATGTGAATGTAATTATTAATGTCATCTTTAAAGTGAACATCAACATATACGTAAACTTGAACGTTAACGTGAATGTAAACCTAAACGTCACCTTGACGTTAATTTAAAAATTAACGTAAATGTCAACTTCAATGTAAACATAAACGTTAATTTGAAAGTTAATGTGCAAGTCAACATCAACGTGAACGTACATGTCAACGTGAATGTGAAAGTCAATGTAAAGGTGAACGTGAACGTCAATGTACACCTAATCATTAATGTGAACGTCCACATAAGTGTCAATGTAAACATAAAGGTCAACATCAACATTAATGTAAATGTCAACTAAAACATCAACGTGAACGTGAACATAATATTAACGCCAATTTAATATTAAATATTAACGTCAATGTAAATTTAATCGTCAAGGTCAATGTTAACGCCAACTTTAACATCATCATGAATGTCAACATAAACATTAACATGAACGTCAATATAAACGTTAACATAAACATCAATATGAACGTGAACGTGCACATGAACGTTTACATCAACATCAACATGAATATCTCCATTAACATCAACATGAATATGAACGTGAACATCAACGTCAACATCAGCGTGAACGTCAACTAACCATTAGCTTTACGTCAATGTAAAAATTAGTGTGAACATTAATGTCAATGTCAAAGCGAATATCAAAATTAACGTCAATAACAACGTAAACATATAGGTAAATATGAATGTGAACATCAATATAATCGTGAATGTACATGTGAACATGAACGCCAACATCAATGTAAACGTCAAAATACACATAATTGTTAATGTCAACGTCCACATATATATCAATGTAAATGTAAATGTCAAAATCAATTTAACGTAAACGTCAACTTAAACCTCAATGTGAACATGAATATGAACGTAAACATAAAAGTAAAATTCAATGTAAACATCAATATGAACGTTAACGTCAAAATCTATGTGAATTTAAACGTAATGTTAACATAAACATCAACGTCAAAGTAAACATGAATTCAACATCAATGTCAATGTAAATTTCAATGTAAACATCACTGTAAACATCAACATAAACATTAGGGTGAATGTTAATATAAATATTAACATGTACGTAAATGTCAACGTGAGCGTGATAGTCAAGGTGAATGTTCATGTGAATGTCAACTTAACTTCAACGTAAACGTCAATATCAATGTAAACATCAGCTTGAAAATCAATGTTAACATCCGCGTGAACATCAAAATAAAAATTAATGTTCACGTAAATGTCAACACCAATGTGTATGTCAACGTAAACTACAAGGTAAACGTTAATGTCGATGTCATCCTAAACATATGCTTGAACATAAATGTAAACATCAGCGTCATACTAACTACAACGTAAAAATCAATAACATTATCAATATCAACGTCAATGTGTACGTCAACGTCCATGTAACCATAAACGTCAATGTAAATGTTAACATTAATGTAAACGTAAACGTCACCAACAACGTTAACCTTAACGTGAGAATGATCTTGTATATGAATGTTAAATTAATAGTGAACTTGAACATCAACGTTGACATGAGCGTTAATTTCAACGTAAACATAAAAGTCAGATTGAATGTTAATTTAAACATCATTGTGAACGTCAATGTCAAGGTAAAAGTTAATGTCAATGTCAACGTTAACATGTAAAAGAACGACAAAGTAAATGTCATCGTCAACATGAACATCAATGTAAATGCCAATACAAAGTCAACATAAACTTCAATATGAACGTCAACATGAACATCAATGTGAACGTCTAGGAGAATGTCAATGTTAACGTCAGCGTGTGCAAAAACCCTAGAAATTACTATGCTAAGTTATGGCTAACGTATCTAGAATGCCTAGCTTAAACCGGGTTCACACGGATTTATGCGCGTAGAACCAAACCTCTGAACCACTGCAACAGCCAAGAAAAATAACTTGCTGAGTTATTTGATCTAGGAAAGGTTTAGTCCATCCATGTCGGACACCCGAATATAAAGATTTACTCGGGTGAGTCTTAGCCGGATTCAAAAAGGGGTAATCATAAACTTTTAGGGTGTAGGGGTAAGATAATCTTTTAAACGCTAACGGTAGTATTGTAATTACCCTAATTAATTAATTAATTAATATATCTGAGGGTCAATGTGGGTTGAGGTGGACGAAATTGACCCTTTAAGCAAAATCTTGCTCCACCCGGGTTCGAGTCTTGGTGGAAACAATGATTTAATGTATTTATTGTATTTAGTGAATTGTTTTAATTAATTTATATTTAATTTTCTTATTAATTAAAGTAAAATAATATTTTTTGATAAAATAATAATATTATTAATCATAATAATAATAAATAATGGGGAGTTGTAGTTTGACTAAGTCACCACCTAACTCTTATAATCCTAATCCTTTCATCCTCACGTCTCTCACTCTGATTCTAACGTTTTTCATTCGAAAAAGAACTGAAAATAATATTTCTTCACTCTTGAAGAACTAACACACAAAAACTCGAACGAAAAACTAAGCTAAATATGAAAATCAACAACATTCTTCTCGATGAATTGGGTTTTGGATTTTGGTGGTGAGGCAGTGGTGTCTTGGGAATAGGAAGCATTGAAAATAGTGTTGAACGACATTAAGGTATGGATTTGTTCTTTCCTATCCTCTTTCCCAAGATACCCTTAAGGTTTTGTTTAATCGCAATTGAAAAACTTAGGTTGTCCCCATTACATGTTCCTGTCATTGGATCCTTTGAAAGATTCAAAGCATGCGTTGGTATGTCTTTTAATAGATAATTATAGGTCATGTTTTGATTATGTATTGAATGTGTATTTGGGAATTATCTAAGGAATGAAAGATGTATTCCACCAAAGTGTTTTATCTTAATTGTTTGAGCATGGGTGTGCTATAAATTAACTATGTTGTTGCTTGAAATTTGTGTGTTAGAAATGTTGTATTTTTGTAGATGTAAATATTAAAGGTGTGATGTTCATATAAGGGTAATGTTGCTGGAAAAATGTCACCCAAATCACTCCAAGAATCAACATTTAAACTTTAGAAAAAGATGGATTGAAAGACACCAAATTTCTAGCTTGCTGAATATGTTGGTCTCAGCCAAAAAATTTGAAAAGTGAGCTACATTTGGATAATTTTTTAAAAATTGTGAGGTCATTGGAAATTGAACCCATGACCTAACGAAATGCAAATTACATAAAAAGTTCATGAGAAAAATAAAAATAAAATTAAATGTGGTTAGTGGGGATTGAACGGACACCCTTTTTAATAGATGAGATAGTTAGGAGAAATATAAAAGAGAAAAAGAAAATGAGGTGAGTAGGGATTGAACCCACAACCTGTTGGATAAAGTTAAAAGAAAAAAAAAGAACAGAATGAGTTTGTGGGGGATTCATCCCACAATCTCTTTGCCTTAAAGGATAAAGAGAGGATGGAATAGAAAGAAAATATCATGAGGGTGATGGGGATCGACCTAGGGTCCCTCAAATCAGAAAAATGCAAGTACCAAGGTTAATATAATATTAAGTGTTGCTCAAGGGATTCTAAATTGGGTTCCCTTGCCCAATTCTGCGTTGACACATAAGTCGTACATGAACAAATATTTTAATGAAGGTTGACTCTACGAGTCAAAATCAAGATCTTAGCATACCAACACGATGCATAAGTCTGGTACCACATAATATTGTGTAAGTATAAGTAACTTATACGAATTATGAATGAAGCCTCATGGCTTGTTCGTATGGATCCATAAGTCTAATGTACGTTTAAAAGTAAGCTAACCTATGATTGATGAAATGAAATAATGTGAACCTAGGAGGTTTATGTATTAGTTTGAAATGTACTAAAAGGCCAAGTGCATTGGCATATAATGAAATGAGCATTCACGTAAGGGAAGTGTAGAATGATGTAAAGGCAAATCTCAAGCATACTCCAAAAGAAAGTTATAAGAATGAATTCATAGTTAATATGTAAAGAAAAGAGTGACTACATGACTAGGTTATTGCAATTGAGATAAGCTGCATCTATACCTAAAAATCAGTGTCAGTAAATGAAATTTCTATGACAGTATATATACTAACAATGAATAAGAAAATAAAGAGTGTCCACATGAGGACAATCTAGTATAAGTGAGACAAGCTGTATCTACGCCTAGAAAGAATTACCTCAATGTAAACTCCAAGAGATCATATGTATGTTATACGATGAACAAATAATGAAATGTGAGTAAAGATGAAATTAAAAGATGTTAAGAGAGAACAAGGTGTCACCATAATATGAGGCTAGTGCAAGTCAGACTAGTTCTACCTACGTTAAAATAAGGTAACCAAAAGTACTCACCACCGAGAGTGTTGAATATTAAGAGACAAGTCTCAATCACACTCTATATGTAAGTGAAAAGACAATTCACACTTAATACGTAATGATGAGATGAGGAATAATCTAATTATCTATGATGCCTCATGCTAGAAGCAATCTTCTATTATGTATGATATGAATGTAATGGAACTTTATACAGAGCATCAATAGGATATCTATGAGTCGTGATTCCTTCTTTTGGGAAGGTAGAGCTGCGTGTAATTATCATGAGATGAGACTGTCCGTCCAGATTGGTATAGGTCTGCTTATATCTCCTAGTATTTCAACCTATACTGCCAATATAGAGTTCTAAAAGGGTTCAAGTACCTATATACGGTAGCATGTTTTGGTTCACATTGGCCGGTGTGATTCCTCCTCATTTCGATGCGGGGTTAAACATTGGGTTTCATGATGCTAAAATGATGTATGTCGGCTATGGTTAAAGTTCCCAAAGAAAGAATGAGGCCAGCCTCAAATAATGCACATAATGAACACTACCAAAGGTGTTAGGATAGGATAATCAAGAGATGAGCTAGACTAAAGTAATGACACTAGGTTATTCTTTGTCATTGCACAGCGAACCCGGTGAATGTATAAAACTTCATCCTAGTTATAGCTGGTGTTTACACTTGTATATGAATGAAGTAAAATGAAGTACGTATGAATGAAAAAAGCAAACTCTGTGTTAGCTAAAGGAGGATCCCTAGTAGAGGTTCAACTCCTAATTGAGGTTCAATATGTTGACCCTTATTTTGGGAAGTCTTAATGTCAAGTCCATAATTCCAAGGTCTCGTGGCATATTAAGGAATGATATGAACTATTTGATATGATATGTGCAATATGTTATGTGCTATTTTCAAAATAATATGTATCATGATGCATGTTACTCTCATAGCATGACGTTCCTAATCCGATTTGGCAAGTCCACTTACTTGACATTCATAACTCATATCGTTAGGATAGAGATCTTGTTAATTATGCATGTCCTTGTTGTGTGCTTGAATATACCCACACTTAGTATAAGTGTGTACTAATCCCAAGTGTAGGTGAACGCTAGAGCTGACGAGACTATGCTAAAGTTATACGGACGTGGAGCATTCATCCGGACTTTGTAGGCCCTCTTTCTTTCGAGGATGCCTATATTTGATATTCTAGCATATATGTAGGCATGAGCTGGTTGAGTATATCCACTTGTATTTGTTTCCGAGTTATTTTCAGATATTTTATTGATGCCATTTTGGCAAATCCATATTTTTATACAGATATGACTATGTCTTTCATTTGATTATCTTGATATTAGATGTTTATTGTGAAATGCTTATGAGTTTATTTAGCTAGTCTTATGCGAGTTCAATGTTTATCACTACGAAGTCTAAGTAAACAAAGTTCAAAATATTCCGCCAAAAGTAACCTCGAAGATGTAAGATGACATAGTTAGGCTTCTGTGCGACCTCTGAGAGCTCAACAACGCGTGTTTCGGCTAGAGTCTACATTCTGGTCGTGACAGCGTGAACGTCAACGTGAACATCAATATGAACGTGAACTTTAATGTCAAAGTAAATGTGAATTCAACGTCAACGTAAATGTCAATGTCAATGTGAACTTAAATATAAATGTCTTTGTGAACACCAATGTGAATGTTAACGTTAATGTGAACGTGAACATCAATGTAAATGTAAACTTGATGTTAACATGAACGTGAACGTCATCATAAACGTATGCTTGAATAAACTTCTATGTCCACGTGAATGTGATCTTCAACGTAAATATCAATATTAACGTGAACGTCAGCTTGAACGTATTGTAAATTGGCCGTGATTGTTGTTGAGTTTACGGGATTGAGTAAGGTTATGGGTCTTTGATTTTTTTATTGCACTAGTTGAGTTAAAAAGGGTTCATGGGTAATGGTCTTTCTTTTGGTTATGTTGTAACGAACTCTTGTTCATGCTTGTTGATGGTATAACTTGATGATGAAGTTGACTTGATTATATGTTCTTATATGTTGGTATGCATGATTGACTTGGCTAGACTTAGTATGAGGAACAATGCCTTGACTTAATGAATATGTATTCTTGATTGGTATGATCTACTTGAATGTGCATAAGGCTTTTCAAAGTAAAGTGCATACCTTATTGACATGTCCCTCTTTAGCATGGTTTTATGATATGTGTGCATATGATCTCATACTTAGTACAAGTGGGGTACTAACCCCATTTTCTTCCCTTTTCTCCAACATTTTAGGTTCTTGCCGTTGAAGGGCTTTAACGACGACTTTGAAGGAAGACTTTGAAGTGTCACTAATCAAAGTTTTGTAGGTACTAAGTTTCCGAGGGTAATTCCACTAACAAGCTTATGATGTTGTTCTAGCTATTAAACTTCTATGTTCTTTCCTTTGTATTTGAGTGTTGAACATTGTATAGCCTATATGTGGCTTTATTACTTTGATGTATGGGATATGCCAAATTCATATACTTGTGTTTAGATGGTTTATTAGATGATAGATCCAATTAAGACTATTATATCATATATATCTATGTGCAGTAAAAGTAGAAGACTAATTAAAGTTCATCATACAAAGGGTCAATGTATGCTCGATATCAGTATATTATGTGTATGGTAGAGGTCTATGTGAACCTCAAGGTAGATGCAAAAATTTCTTTAAAATTTTTGCATTTTTAACCTATCAATGTAATGATTTAAGCTAAGAGGCTAGTCTTAGTCCTCAAAGAGGACGACGACTCCAGTTACGTCTAGGGGGTGCTAAACAGAAATGAAAAATAGGGTATCAAAGCCAGGATGAATATCTTTAGAGTTGATGTATCACTTAATAACGTCTATGTAGATTCTTATTCGTAATTGTGAAGTGCGCCACACTTATGAATAGGAAACTACAAGATGCTTAAGAAACTCATATTTTCATGGAATTACAATATCATACCTCTAATGTTTTTACATTGTGTGCTTTTAGCATAAAATCATTTTATTGTCATTATAGGTAATGAATAGTCGAAGAACAGCCGCATGAAGACTTGTTGAAGAGATTTCCAATGTGGGAACTCCCCCCAAGGCAATCGAGTATTTCCTCTTGAAGAACTGTCTAATGATGACCAAGCTACGGTAAATCCTCCACCTTTGTCGGAGGGTGACATACGGGATGCCTTTCTTCAAGTGGCCCGATCCATTACTAATCAAGCACAAGCCTTCACTACTCAAGATCAAGCCATGAAGACCAAAGCTAATTGGGAGGTTGTACCCCGAGCAAATCAATATGTTGGTACCATGGCCTCCCTTTTAAGAGATTTCACTAGGATGAATCCCCCTAATTTCAATGAATACGGGGTTGAGGAAGACCCCCAAGATGTGTCCCAAACATTGTACGTCCAATGCAGAGACAATAGGCCTTTAAGAGGTGGACTTGTGACTTGGGAGATTTTCAAGAAATCTTTTGTTGATAGGTTCTTCCCTAGGGACAAGAGGGAATCCAAAGTGGTGGAGTTCATCAACCTTCGTCAAGGAGGTACGAGTGTACTTTAATAATCTTTGAAATTCACTAAATTTTAAAGCATGCTCCTTCTTTGGTTTCTGATACTAGATGAAATAAAGGCGCTTTAGGACGGGGGTGCCGGATGACTTGCAAGAGGAATTTCATTCGTCTGTGCTACATGAAAATATGAAAATTTATCATTTCATGGTTCATTCTTAACAAGTGGAATAGACAAGGAATAAGAGAAAGAGTAGAGATGCCAAGAGGGCAAGATCATTTTATGGCCGTTCTTCAAAGCGTAGGCTTGATATCCAAGAAAACCTAGGTTGAAGAAGAGGTCATTTAATCAAGTTCCTACCAAGTTTCCCAAGGCTCCTGATAAGAGGGTGTCTAACCCTATGTGTCAAAAGGGTATAGTACTTCCTTAAAAAAAACTTGTCGAATGTGTGGTAAGAAGCATTATGGTTATTGCCTAATTGGGATGGACAATTACATATACTTCCTTAAAAAAAACTTGTGGAATGTGTGGTAACAAGCATTATGGTTATTGCCTAATTGCGATGGACAATTACATAGGGTGTGACAATAACCGCCACAAGGTTATAGATTCCCAAAATGTTATGGGGCAAGACAAAGGTAGCGGGCAAGCTCAAGCTAGTGGTTCTAATGTGGATTCTCCATAGAAGAATCACTTTTGTACACTTCGCTAAAGGGGTGAACAAGAGAGTTCTCCAGATGTAGTAACCATTATGTTACAAGTTTTCTCTATACATGTATATTCTTTGCTTTATCCGGGTGGTACATTATCTTTTGTTATTCCCTTTATATCTAGGAAGTTGTAGATATTGCACGACCTTTTAAATGAACATTTCATAGTAACTACCCCGGTATGTCAGTCGGTTGTTGCAAAAAGGGTATATAGATATTGCTCTATAATGTTTCCAAATAGAGTTACTCATGTATAATTTGTAGAACATAGTATGGTCTATTTTGATGTACTTTTGGGGATGGACTAGTTGTATGATTAATTCTCTTCCATTAATTGTAGGGACTAGAATTGTTAAGTTCAATTTTCCAAATGAATCCATTTTAGAGTGGAAAGGGGGGAAACTCTATTCATAGAGGTTGTATCATCTCTTGTCTTAAGTCTTGTAGAATGATCTGAAAGAGGTATCCATATCATATAGTAAGAGACAAAGATTTAGACTTCAAAAATCCTTTCATTGAATTAGTCCTCGTAGTAAGGGAATATTTCATGTCTTTCCTAATGATATTCTCGGAATCCCTCCCAAATGGGAAATTATTTTTTTCATTGACATACTACTGGATACAAACCTCATTTCAATTCCTCCATATCTGATGGCTCCAGATGAATTGAAAGAGTTGAAGGCTCAACTTAAAGATTTACTAGAAAAAGGCTTCATAAGACCTAGTATTTCCCCTACGGTGCTCCGGTTTTGTTTGTGATGAAGAAGGATGGGTCCCTTAGAATTTGCTTTGATTATTGCTAATCCATTAAGGTCACTATGAAGAAAAAGTATCCTCTCCCTCGGATTGAAGACTTATTTGATAAACTCGAAGGGGCAAGCTACCTTTCTAAAATTGAGTTGAGATCGGGGTATCATAAACATAGGGTGAGAGATGACAATATGCCAAAGTGGAATTTCGGACTAGATATGGTCACTATAAGTTCATTGTAATGTCCTTTGGTCTCAATAATACCCCGCAGGAGTTCATGGATCTGATGAATAGAGTTTTCCAAAGTTACCTAGATTTATTTGTCATTTTCTTCATTGATGACATCTTGGTATATTTGAAAACAAGGGTGAACACATGGACCATTTTAGGGTGGTGTTACAAGTGCTTAAGAAGAACCAATTATTTGCCTAGAATAGATAATGTGAGTTTTAGTTGAGGTTGGTGGCATTTCTTGGCCTTATAATCTCTTATGAGGGAGTTGAGGTATATCCAAGTAAGACCGAGGCGATCAAGAATTTGTTAGACCGTTGACTTCTACCGACATGAGGAGTTTCTTGGTTCCACAAGGTTATTTCATGAGGTCTTTTGATGGTTTTGCATATATTACATCTCCCTTGACTACTTTTACCCAAAAAGTATGAAATTTGAGTTGTCTGAAGCATGTGAGAAAAGGTTC
This sequence comes from Solanum pennellii, assembly GCF_001406875.1. Taxonomy (NCBI): domain Eukaryota; kingdom Viridiplantae; phylum Streptophyta; class Magnoliopsida; order Solanales; family Solanaceae; genus Solanum; species Solanum pennellii. The sequence continues at coordinate 21,348,219 of NC_028642.1, read as the reverse complement.
CAAATCTTGAAAAATAGGCTTACCACCACTCTGGCGTTGACTTTATCGGAGGGTACAAAGTACATTGTTCTTTATTGTGATGAATACCAAGTGGGTCTAGTTTGTGTTCATATGCAACATGGGAATGTAATAGCCCATGCCTCTATGAAACTTAAGGCGCTTGATAGAAATTATCCATCTTATGACATTGAGTTAGTGGCCGTAATCTTTGCCTTGAAAATACGGAGGCATTTTTTGTATGGTATTCATGTGGATGTATATACAAACCACAAAAGTCTCAAATATGTGTTTACTCAAAAGGAGTTGAATCTATGACAAATAAGGTGGTTGGAATTGTTGAAAGATTACAAAGTGAGTGTTCTCCATCACCCCGGAAAGGCCAATGTAGTTGCGGATGCGCTAAGTCATTTGACCATGGGTAGTGTGTCTAATGTAGAGGAAGCCAAGAAAGACCTTGTAAAAAATATTCATAGGTTGTCTAGATTGGATGTTAGATTGGATGATTCTCTGAATGCTAGTTTTATGGTCCATAATTAACTCTAAGTCATCTTTGATGGTCGAGGTGATTTCTAAACAACACCTTGATCAGACGTTGATGAAGTTGAAGGAATTGGTTCTTGGTAAGCTAAATGAGTAATTGTCCTTAGCGGGGAAGGTGGCTTGAGGTATAAAAGATGGTTGTGGTAAGGTCTTGAATTAATTAATATGTATTCTTGATTGGTATGGTCTTCTTGAATGTGCATAAAGCTTTTCAAAGTAAAGTGCATACCTTATTGACATGTCCCTCTTTAGCATGGTTTTATGATATGTGTGCATATGGTCTCATACTTAGTAAACTTGGTTTACTAACCCAATTTTCAACCTTTTTCTCCAACATTTATGGTCCAGTGTAGAAACGATTTTGAGACGACTTTGAAGGAAGACTTGAAATTCGAAGTCATCCAAGTTGGGTAGGTACTCATTTTCCGAGGGCAATGCCATAATAAAACTTATTATGTTGTTATATTTATAAGAATTCCATGTTCTTTCCTTTTCATTTAGGTACTAACCATTGTAAAGCCTATATGTGGTTTTATTACTTTGATGTACGGGATATGTCAAATTAATATACACGTGTTTAGATGGTAATGAGATGAGATATCCAATTAAGGCTATTTTATGTCTTATATATCTATATGCAATAAAAGTAGAAGATTAAGTATTCTTCATAAACGAAGGGTCTATATATACACAATATGACTATATTATGTATATGGTAAAGGCCTATGTAAACCTCCAGATAGATGTAAAATAGTTTTTAAAATTTTCTCATTTTTAATCTATGAATGTAATGATGTAAGCTAAGAGGCTAGTCATAGTCTTCAAAGAGAATGACGACGTTGGTTACTTCTAGGGGGTGCTTCACGGATATGACAGTCAGATTGATGTCATCGTAAACATCAGCGTGAACGTTAATGTCAACGTAAACATCAGCGTCAATGTGAACATCAACGTGAACGTCAACCTCAACGTAAACTACAAGGTGAATGTGAATGTCAAAATAAATGTGAATGTAAACGTCAACTTGAATGTCAACATACACCTAAACGTCAATGTCAACGTCCACATGAGTGTCATTGTAAATGTAAATGTCAACATCAAAACTAACATAAACGTTAATGTAAACCTCAACATGAACGTAAATGTCGACATAAAAGTCAACGTTAATGTCAACGTGGCATGAACGTCAATATATATGTGAATTTAAACGTAAATGTGAACGTGAATGTCAACGTAAAACTTAATTCAACATCAATGTCAACGTGAAATTCAATATAAACATCAATATGAACGTCAATGGGAACATCAACGTAAACGTAAACATGAACGTCAACATGAACGAGAATGTAAAGGTCAACGTGATCGTGAACTTGATCATCAACATAAATGTCTACGTGAATGTCTATGTTAACGTCTATGTGAATGTTAACGTCAACGTGATCTTCAACTTGAAGTCAACATGAACGTCAATGTGACCGTCTACTTAAACATAATTGTGAACGTCAATGTAAACTTCAGCTAGAACGTCAATATAAACATCAGTTTGAATATTCAACGTCAATATCAACGTGAAATTTAATGTAAACTCAATACAACGCCAATGTCGACGTGAACATAAATGTCGACATGAACGTAAATATCAATGCCAACCTGCGTCAACTTGAATGTCAATGTCAACATAAACGTCAACATCAACATCAATGTAAATGTCAACTTGAATATTTACATCAACATAAACGTGAACGTACATGTAAATCTGAACATCAATGTGAACGGGAATTTAAACTTCTGCATCAATGTAAACTTCAATATACAACTAAACGTCAATGCCAATGTCCACATAAGTATCAACGTAAATGCAAACATCAACATCAATATCAACCTAAACGCTAGCTTGAGCATCAATGTAAACTTCAGAGTGAATGTCAACATCAACATAAATGTCAACGTCAATGTGAATGTCAACGTAAACATGAACGTAAATGTGAATATCAACAAAAACATGAAAGTCAATGTTCACGTCATTATGAATGTTAACGTCAATGTAAATGTGAATGTACACTTAAATGTGATTGTCAACATTAATGAAAATGTGAACGTCAATGTCAACGTGAACATAAACGTACACCTAAACATTATTACTATTGTCCACATAAGTGTCAATGTAAACGTAAATGTCAACATCAACATTTACATAAACGTCAATGTAAACCTCAAAGTGAACGTAAAAATAAATGTTAACCTGAACATCAACGTGAACATCTATGTCAATGTAAACATCAACCAAAACGTCAGTTGCTGTCAATGTAAACATCGACATGAAAGTAAATATTAATGTCAACGTCAAGGTCAATGTCAACGTCAACATGCCCGTCAACATCAATGTCAATATCAACATCAACATGAATATGAATGTCAGTGTAAAGGTGAATGTGAACATCAACATGAACGTGAATGTAAATATCAACGTCAACGTACACCTAAATGTCAATGTTAACATCCACATAAGTGTCAATGTAAATGTAAACATCAAGATCAACATTAACATAAACGTCGATGTAAACCTCAGCGCGAATGTGATTATGAACGTAAACATCAACATAAACGTCAATGTTAAAGTCAATGTGAAAGTTAACATCAACATGAACGTGAAAGTAAACCTGAATTACACGTCAATCTGAATGTCAACGTCAACGTGAACTTCAATATAAACGTCAATGTGAACATCAACGTAAATGTCTACATTAGCATTAACATTAACATCAACATAAGGTCAATATGAACATGAACGGGATTATCAATGTGAACGTCGATGTTATCGTCCACTTGAAGTCAACATGAACGTCAACTTGAACGTCAATATGAACGTCAACATCAATGTCAACGTAAACTTCAGCTTGAACATCAATATAAACATCAACATGAAGGTCAACGTCAATGTCAATGTCAACGTGAATGTAAACATAAATATCAACATCAACATTAGTGTCCACGTGAACCTAAGTGTGAATGTAAGCCTAAACGTCAGCTTGAACATCAATTTAATCATCAACATGAACACAAACATCAACGTCAACGTCAACGTCAATGTCAATGTAAATATGCACATCAACGTTTATATCTATATAAACATCAAAGTGAATGTCAATGTCAACATGTACGTGAACATTAACGTGAATGTTAACGTGAACTTAGAAGTCAATGTCAGTGTAAACATCAAAGTGAACGTGAATGTCAATATGAACGTCAACGTACACCTAATTGTTAAATTGAATATCCACGTAAGTGTCAATGTCAATATAAATGTCAATATAAATATTAAAGTAAACGTCAAATTAAACCTCAATGTGAACACGATTATGAATGTAAACATCGATGTAAAAGTCAATGCTAATATCAACATGAACGTCAACAACAAAATCTATGTGAATTTCAACTTAATGTTAACGTGAACATCATTGTCAAAGTAAACATGAATTCAACGTCTAACCAACCGTGAAGTTCAATGCAAACGTCAACGTAAACATTAGAGTGAACGTCAATATAATTGTCAACTTGTACGTGAATGTCAATGTGAACGTCATTATTAAGGTGAACGTCTACGTGAATGTAAATGTCAATGTCAACCTCAATTTCAACGTAAATGTTAATATCAACATAAACCTCACCTTCAAAGTTGATGTTAACATCCCCGTGAACGTCAACATCAACATCATTATTAATGTAAACATCAACATCAATGTGAATGTCAATGTAAACAACAACGTAAACATTAATTTCAATGTCATCCTAAACATTAGCTTGATCATCAATGTAATCATCAGCGTGAACGTCTACGTGAATGTCAACTACAACGTAAACGTCAATAACAATGTCAATGTCAACGTCAATATGTATGTCAACATCCATGTAAACATAAACATCAATATGAAGTCAACGTGAACGTAAACATAAATGTCATTATTAATATTAACATTACCGTGAATGAGAACTTCAACATAAATATTAATGTAAAAGTTAACTTGAACTTCAATGAAACCGTGAACCTATATGGTGACGTCAACATAAACGTCAACTTGAATGTCAATGCAAACATCAGTGTGAACATCAATATAAATGTCTAAGTTAAAGACAATGTCAACGTTAACATGTACATGAATGGCAAAGTCAACGTCAAAGTCGATATGAACATCAACATAAACGTCAATAAGAAATTCATAATTAACGTCAATATGAACCAACATGAACGTCAATGTGAATGTCTCGGTTAATGTCAATGTAAAAGTCAGCAAAAATGTCAACGTGCACATCAACATGAATGTGAATTCAACGTCAACCTCAATGTCAATGTCAGCTTGAACTTCAATATAAACATCTATGTGAATGTAAATGTGAACAGCAACGTGAACGTTCACATGAATGTGAATGTGAACATTCACGTAAATATAAACATAATGTTACCGTGAACGGTAACCTCATCATAAACGTAACCTTGAATGTTAACTTTAATGTCCACGTGTATGGGATTGTCAACGTAAATGTCGATATGAACATAAATGTCACCTTGAACATAATGTAAACATCATCATGAACGTTAGCATCAATGGAAATGTAAACGTAAACATCAATATCAATAGGAATGTCATTGTTAATGTCGATGTGAACGTAAATGTCAACGTCATCTTTAACGTCTTCTTGAACATCAATGTAGGCATCAGCATGAACTTCAACATGAATGTTAATGTAAATGTCAACTACATCGTAAATGTCAATATCAATGTCAATATGAGCGTCAACGTGCACGTAAACGTCAATGTCAACATAAATGTCAACGAGAAAATAAATGTGATCATTAATGTCAATGTGAACGTGAATGTGAATATAAACATCAATGTCTATGTCAACATTAACAATAACGTGAATGTGAACTTCACGTGAATCTGAATATTAACATCAATGTAAATGTAAACTTTAACGTGAATTTCAATGTTAACGTCAACTTACATGTTAGCTTTAATGTCAATGTAAACATCAATGTGAACGTCAATGTCAACATCAACATCAATGTCAATGTCAATGTTAACTTGTAAATAAACGTCAACATCAACGTCAACACCAACATGAAGATCAACATATATGTAAACATGAACATCAACGTAAACTTAAACATGAACATGAACATCAACATAAAGGTCAATGTGAATGTCTATTTGAACACGTCAACAACAGTTGAACGTCAATGTGAACCTGAAGTTCAATGTAAATGTCAAGGTAAACGTCATCATAAACATCAGTGTGAATGTTAACGTGAAAATCAACATGAATGTCAATATCAATGTGAACATCAACGTGAACATCAACATAAAAGTCAACTTGAACATTAACATAAAACCAACGTGAACGTCAACATCAATGAAAGCATCAATGTCAACATAAACCTCAACATCAACGTGAAAGTGAATGTTAACATCATCGTAAAAATAAAAATAAATGTGAACATGAACGTGAACATCAACATCAATATGAACATGAATTTACCCTGTTTTTCTGGAACCTTAGTGGTTTCGTACAAATCTTATTCTCCCTCCCGGGTCTTTGAAGTAGAAGGTCTAGCCATAGACATCTTTCTATTGGAAGACTCATGGCCAAAAGAATTTGATCTATGAAACTTATGTTCAATAGATCCATCTGCAAATTGAAGAATACTTTCTAGGGAAGACCTAGAATGGTGAACCGGAAGGGGTTCGGTGATAGATTCAAATTTCCATCCTTCATCGAAAGAATCTCATTCCACTTTAACATTCTGGGCACAAAAGTAGTTCTATGCTCTTGGTTAGATTCATAAGCATAGTAACACCTTTGGGGCTAGAGTTAATTGCCTTTGAGGGAGTAGTGGTTTTCATTAGCTTGTAATTTAGCCGATATATTACAGCTAAATCTCTAGCTCCTAATTTGCTATTCATATTCTTGGTTTTGACAAAAGTGTGAAAGTATCAAGAATATTAGGGTCTTCTATCTCTACAGAGAAATTAGTATAACAATTGATTGAAGCCGTCCCCTGAGATAGATTACTTCCTAAGATTCCTAACAATGAATCATCAACATTGAGAAGTCTAGCATCTCTAAGCATTAAACAAATAGAAATATTTAAGCCTTTATCGAAAAGAGGTTTAACTGCTACCTGTACAAGACCAATATGAAGATATTTAAATTCTGTCCTATACCTGTCTATGTCAGCAACAATCAACAATTTAATAGTCTCTAAAGAGTTATTAATTGCATAGGTTGGTTCACACGTTTTTATATTAAAACTTTTAAACTAAAATTACCTATTTGATAAATCTTATTAATCGGTTCTTTAGGAATGGACCAATTTTGTAAACGCATATCTTTTTTAGATATAGAACAACTTACAGAGTTAACAATATTATTGGTATTCATGAAAACAAACAGTTGTCTTTATGCATGAGAGAACGTCAAGGATAAATTAAGCAATAAGAATAATTTTAACAAAGATTATGAAACTTATGAAAATTTGACTATGATTCTTGTAAATCTAAAGAAATTAAAGTAGTGATTATGTAGATAATATAAAGGTTCACAATGATTTAACAATTAAATTGGCCTTGGAAGTTACTCAACTTATATCACGCGTGTTGGATATTATAAGCCTTTAGAAAGTCATATTGTAGGACGGATCACCAAAAGATCGACCGCCTACCCCCATGGGTCTTACTGGACTTACAATGATCTAGTTTCAGGCTAAGCAAGTCCTTAAGCCAAAGATTAATAGCCACACTCAGACTTTTGTAGAGACAAAACCTCAACATGGTAATAAGGAAACCATGGCATTTATCTTGCTTTAATCGAAGTTAACAAAAATATTACATAGGACAATAATAGAGCTATAACTCTTAAGATTACTATAATAAAAGATAATAAAACATAAGCTGGATAATTACTAAGTTAAGATTATTTTATTATCTTAATAATCACATGATTTTTAAGAGACTAGACAACCTAAGGATTTAGATACTCATGCTAACAATTAACGCCATTAACATGGCTCTGATATCATTTTTTCATGAACAAAGTGCGGAAAGTAAAAGAAGAACAAGAGAACTGACAAAATTGAAAACTTTATTCCAGATATTGCATAATGTTAATAGAGAGAGAGAGCCAATTTCATCAAGAACAAAGTGCGTAAAATATAAGAAGAACAAGAGAACTTATAAAACTAAAAACTTTATTCCATATATTGCATAATGTTTACAGAGAGAGAGAGCATTCCAGAAAAATTTAGTGTTCGTAAATTTCTGATGCCTTTAATGGGAAAATACAGAGTCTTATATAGACTAGAATATATAAAAGGAATCTCAAAGCCTTCTTCCAATTTGTTGCATAGGATTGATTTATCCGTTCCTTATCTTTTGTTTTGGCAAAACATTAACTTTTACAACTACCTTTTACTTTGCCGCTGTCAGTTCCTACTTTTTGAAATCATCTTTGACATTAGGGACCTTTTGCTTTGTCGGTCACTGCTGATAAATCTTTAGCCAATCATGTCGGCCATGCCTGTCGGTTATCCAGGTCCATCTGATCAATATGATAAAGATTCCGTCTCTTTGAGACTCCTTTATCTCTTTCTAGATAATTCTGGTCTTTATTGATCTCTATCTGAAAAACAAATTATTCCGATTTTAATATCTCAATTAGACATTAATGAAATGGATTTATATAGGACCTTGATAAGGCTTTAGGTTTTAACATCTCGCCATTATCATCACTTTGTGATGAAGCTTCGTCAAGAAGTCAGTTAATGGCTTCTTCATCTGGTTCATCCTCCAATTCACACAAGGCCTTTTCTAACCTTTTCTTCAATTCACTCTTGGAGGGTGAATGACTTGATAAACTCTTCTTCATAGAAGGAGAAGGACCATCTTTCTTGGTCGGCGACCAAACTTTAATGCTGATTTCTTTTGATAAGAATTTTATCCTATCGAAATTTGCAATAACAAAAGTCCAAATTATAGTATAAGATAAACGTTTCTTAAAAAAATACTTACTGAGTTTTATATTCTCTGGTAATGTTGATATGCCTTCATCGATTTTGAACTTAGTATATTTCTCAGGAAAGCTTCGAGGCATTACTCCTTTATTTCCACCAAACCAGCTCCACCATTCGTAGAACCACCTGGGTTTAGTAGAGGTTGAAACTTCTGGACAATATTTAACAAACCATGGATGGGTTTTTGGTCTAACATAAAAGAAGTTCACCCAGGATTTTTTTGTAGTCATACAAATTATTGGTTTAAGGATTAAATCTTTTAGAAAGATTAATAGGGGTTTGTAAATGGTCAACGAGCCAATTAAAAGGTGATAAACTCTTTTTAATAGTAAACTTAGAGTAAGCTATACTATCTGGGTATGACTTATCAGCTAACTCATGTTCAATATCTACTAATCTAGTGTCAACCAGGATAAATTCATAATATTTTCTTGTTTATAAGGAATCACCTATTTCACAATAATTCATGTTGGTATAGACAAGTTTTAAAAGATGATTGATCTCATAACCTTCATATTCTTTATCTAACCAAGTATTGGGAAAACTTGCAAAGAAATCATTTCAAATTTTTTCTTCTCTTTGGAAGGAGACTTTGTTCCTGTTGGAGAAACTGCTTCATAAAAAATTGCTGGCTGTTTTATGGTGTAACACTCACTTGTCTGTTTTTGAGAAATTTTAGTTCTCCGCTTCGGGATGAGGATAAAGTGGGTTCTTGCTCCTTTTCGAAGGGAATTTTCAAGACTCACATCTTTGATGAACTATTCTGTGGCAGCTCAGGATGAACAATTGGCGGCCATTTGGCAAATATTGAAAACCTGTTTATATGAGTCCTAACATGGATTATTTCAGGCCTTATAGAAATGGCCCTGACACTCTTATTTGTCTACTTGGATTGGACCGGGCTGGTTGCCTGCCCTTTATGGGTTTACATGCGGTCAGCTCATGTTTTCCCTGCAAAAATTCACGAGTTAAGAAATCTGGCAACAAATTATTTTTGCCTCTAATAAATTCAATTTGTAAATCGAAACTAGATAATAAGGCTTGCCACCTAGCAAAAATTTGTTAAGAAACAATATTCTTAACATCCTTTTTGAGGATTTCTTTAGTAGGTTTACAATCTACTCTAACAAAGAATTCTTTATTGATCAAGTAATCTTGAAGCTCAGTTATACAAAGAACAATAGCAAGGATTTCCTTTTTAATTGTGCTTTGATTTCTTGGAGCAGAATTCCAGATTCCAAAAGTATAACGGACTGATTGTTCTGAAGAATTGGGGTCTTTTCTTTGTTTAAGAATACCACTATATCCAATGTCAGATGCATCAGTCTGAACAATCATAAAATAGTCAGGGTTAAAAATACCAAGGCATGGAAGATTTTTAACCATATTCTTTAAAACAATAACTGCATTGGTTTGTTCAACACTCCAGGGTGAAGGATTCTTCTTTAACCTATCAAAGAGAGGTTTACAAATAAGCCTAACTTTGGGAATAAAATCAGCTACATAGTTGAGAATTCCTAAAAGTGTTTGCAACTGAGTTTTATCCAAAATGACATTGGAAAACTTATCAGAAAACTCAATTTATCTGCAAATTGGTTTATAGGTACCTTGACAAAGATCATGTCCTAACAATCTGAATTTTGTTTGAAATAACTTAATGTTTGTAGCACTAATAACTAATCCATTGTGCTTAACAATTATTAAGAAAACATCTAAATGTTTTATATCAGAATCAATGTCCACGGAAAAGATTAATACATCATCAATATAAACAATTGAAATATGACTAATATGATTGAATATAGAATTCATAATATTTGGAAATTCTCATGGGGAATTTTTAAGCCCAAAAGGCATGACATTCCATTCATATTGTCCAAACGGGACATTGAAAGCTGTTTTATTTTTATCCTGTTCAAGAATTTGAATTTGCCAAAATCCTAATTTTAAATGAAATTTACTATAAACATTTGCTTTAAAAGTTCGTTTTAAAAGATCACTTTTGTTAGGAATCGGATAACGAATACATTTTAAAACTAAGTTTAAAGGTTTGTAATTAATAACAAGTCTTGGGGAACCTCATTCTTGTTCAGCTGCATTGCATAAAAGGCTGAACAACTCCAAGGTGATTTTGAAGGATAAATAATTTTATTACTCAAAATAGTATGAATTTCTTTCTTATAGATTTCAATTAATTCATGGTTCATCTGAATAGGCCTAGCTTTCGTATAGATGGATTTTTCATGAAATCGATCAATGTATGGTAAATCTATAATATGGGATTTTCAATTCGAAAGAGCGTTTGGAAATTCTGAGCAAATTTAACTTTCAAAATTCTTTTGAAGATTGGCAATTTTAGCAACCATTCCCGGGGTTTTTAATATATTCTCAATTTCTTAATTTTAATATCATCTTTTAAAAAACAAATCTGACTGATTTTAAATGAAGTTTGTTTATGCAAAAAGTTACTTTCTACAAGAGAAAGTGTCTTGAAAAAGGAAACAAAATTTCTTTTCCTAAAATTTTTGGTTTGATTGATTCAAAATCTGAAGTATATGGTTTGATCTTGGTAATAAAAGGTATACCCTGAATAATCTCCTCATTAATGTTTTTAGTTATGAAAAAATCATTAGCAAGGCAAATATCGTCATTGAAGATATGAACATTTGAATGTTTATAATTTATACAGATACACTCACAAGTCGCGCTGTATAACTTGGTAGTTCCCTTCTGGCAGTACTTTGTTGGAATTAAACCTTCAACAATGCAATTACGATTTGCACCACTGTCTAACAAAGCAATTTTGATAATACAAAATTATAAATAACTACTAACTTAATCATGATGTGAGAATTCTGAGGTCTCACTTTAGTGATCATACAAATACCTTCATCTTCAATACCTTTAGGTGATGAAGGGCTGATTGATTGGAAGAGTTGTTATCTTGATCTTCGTTAACCTAAGTAGCAATCTCTTTTCCTTTAAGAGATACTTCAGCATCCTTAAGAAATTGTTTTGCTAAAGCTGCAATTTTAATTTTGTTAAGTTTTGACTTAACTTCTCAAACTTCTTCTTTGAGGGAGTTAACTTCTGCTCGATATTCATTGATAGAAGGTTCTTCCCCCTTATCTGTATACCTTTGCATGAATTTCTTCATGCTGAAAATAGTTACATTCCTTGTAACTTCTTTCTCCTTATGTTTAGTGACAAGCTTTTGAAGCTCCAAAAGATAGCTTCTTCGAGCATCATTATCTTTTAAATGCTCAATAGTTGCAAATAATATTTATGCAGAATCATCTGAGAGTACTCTAACAGATTGGCTATCACAATGACAAAATGCTCCTTAGAAATTGCATTCTTTTACACTATCTTTAGCAACATTGAGGAACTCTTTGTATGAATCTGATTCTTTTTTGTTTAATATTGAAAGAGACTTTTCCTTAGTTTCTTCATCTACTTCAAGAAGATTGATCTTCTTCCATTTTCTTTTGTTTCTCGGACAACCATGAGACTTGTGTCCAGACTTTCCAAAGGTCCAACACTTGTCTTCGTTAGATGTGTTGCGAGAAGTTTTCTTACTTCTCTTTTATTAGAATATCCTTTCCCTTTTGAGGATCTTCTTTTGGGTGATGATTTTCCAGATCTTTCTTTCTTTGAAACCTTTCTTGCTGATGGGGGTTTTCGACTTGGAAAACTAAGTCTTCACAAAAACTTCCAAGTTCATTACTTGAAATTTTTTTATCTTTGTTAAGTTGTTCTTTTAGCTTCAAATCAGTACATAGCTCCATTGCTACGAAATGAATCAAACTAGTAAATTCTCCATAAGTCATTTATGAATATGGAATCTTACCTTCACATAAATCTATTATTTTGGATCGAACCTTTTCAGCAAAATGGGGAGGTAATCCACTGAGGAATCTCTCTTTCCAATAATCATTGTTGTAGTCATCTCTTAGCATGACCTTTGTAATAAACATATCTTTATACCACCTGAAATCTGTCTTGCATTAAAGATTGTTCATTATTTCCAAACTTCTGTCTTGAAATAATCGTGGTTCTCCCACGAAATGTTTAGCAATGCTGTAAAGTAGAGTTGATGTTGCATCCTCAACTACCTCTAAAATTTCAGTAGTTTGACCTCCTTCAGTCTTAGCAACATTCTTGCTTGCAACACCACCAATTTCATAGAGTACCTGCAAAACCTCCAACTATCCTGTTAGCTGCTTGCTTATCGGTGGCACTCTTCCATTTATAGGCTGTGATGTTCATGACCATATCTTGGAGTTTATTATAGATTTGACTATCAGCCATACCATCTATATTCCATTCTGTTATAGTTGTACTATCTACAGCACTTTGGGGATGCGTATTGTTCTCTTGAAACAGGATATCAGGAAAAGAAGGTCTGGGATAAATGTTTTTTGAGTGAAGAAGTCTATCCTTAATAGCTCCAACCTTATCACCCTGAGAAATCTTTATCCTCTTAACTTTCTCATGAATCCTTTCTAGGATTTTTGGAGAGTTGTTGAAATCATTTGCTAGCATAGAAAAATCCTCTGAGGAAAATTAATGGATTTTTAAAATAGGATTAGTCTCTAAGTTGATACCTTATTTGGAAGAACTGGGTTTTTACCAATCTGGCTTGTACTACTATAGTTATATTTTGAATCGTCAATTTGTTTTGAAACAACATTAAAACTTGGTAAGTATAATTATTTTGTTCAAAGACTTCGTTTATTTCTTCAATAGTCACAAAGTTGTTTTCCTTATGTTTTGAAGGTTTTTTGAAAGGCGCTTCTTTCAAAACATCTTTTCTGTAATGGATGTTTATACCTTCAAGAGGAGGAGTAACACTTTTGACAACCTTGTCTTTGGTATGCCATCTGTTTACCAAAACCTGAAGCGATGAATTGGATTAAACGATTTGGCCTGTAGATTCAAACCATTTGAAAAATTCAATTTCTGTTTTGAATATCTTCATATCCTTAAACAATTTTTCATTGAACAAGACTCTCTGATCCTTTGTGTATGTATCTAAATACGAAGCTTTCTTTAAAGCATGCTTAGGGCTCATCCACCATTTATTAGTCTTTTTGTTATGTCAGGAGTAAATTGTCAACTAACTTAATAAGTCCTATAGAATCCTTTTAATTATGAGGAGGAGATTTTATTTCGCTGGAAGTAGGACTTCTTGCAAAAGAAGAATCATAATAAACATTGGAAAAGGTTAGGGTGAAATATACCCCACGAAATTTATTCTGTTGTTCTGAAACCTCAATGGTTTCATACAAATCTTCTTCTCCCTCCCGGGTCTTTGAAGTAGAAGGTCTAGCCATAGATATCCTTCTAATGGAAGACTCATGGCCGAAAGAATTGGATCTAAGAAATTTAAGGTTAACAGATCCATCTGGCAATTGAAGAATACTTTCTAGGGAAGACCTAGAATGCTGAATCAGAAGGGGTTCGGTGATAGATTCAAATTTCCAACTTTAATCGGAAAAAATCTCATTCCAGTTTAACATTCTGGGCACAAAAGTAGTGCTATGCTCTTGGTTATATTCCATATGCACAGTAACATCTTTGGGACTAGAGTTAATAGCCTTTGGGGCAATATTGGTTTTCATTAGCTTGTAATATACCCGATATAGTACAGCTAAATTTCTTGTTCCTAATTTTCTATTCATATTCTTGGTTTTGACATTAAGTTTTAAGGTATCAAGAATATTAGGGTCTTCTATCTCTACAGAGAAATTAAAATAACATTTGAGTACACTGGCCCCTGAGCTAGATCACTTTCTAAGATTCCTAACAATGAATACACAACATTGAGAAGTCTAGCATCTCTAAGCATTAAACAAATAGGAATATTAAATCCTTTTCGGTAAAGAGGTTTAACAGCTACCTGTACAAGACCAATATGAAGAAATTTAAATTCTTTCCTTGACCTGTCTATGTCAGAAGCAATCAACAATTTAATAGTCTCTAAAGAGTTATTACTTGCAGAGGTTGATTCACAAGTTTTTATATTTAAACAAACTAAAATTACCTATATGGTAAATCTTATTTATCGGTTCTTTAGGACTTGGGTAGCCTTAAACTAGATCATTGTATGTCCAGTAAGACCCATTGAGGAAGGCGGTTGATCTTTTGGTGCTCCGTCCTACAATATGACTTGTTAAAGACTTGTGTTATCCAACATGCGTGATATAAGTTGAGTAACTTCCAAGGATAATTTAATTGTTAAAACATTGTTAACCTGTATATTATCTAGATAATCACTGCTTTAATTTCTTTTGATTTACAAGAGTCATAGTTAAATTTTCATAAGTTTGATACTCATTGTAAAATTATTCTTATTTCTCGGCAAAGCTTCGAGGAATTACTTGTTTATTTCCACCAAACCATCTATATTCCATTCTGTAATACCTTTACCATCTGCAACACTCTGGGGATGCATATTGTTCTCTTCGAACTGGTTATCAGGAAAAGAAGGTCTGGGATAAAAGTTTTTGGAGTGAGGAAGTCTATTCTTAATAGCTCCAACCTTATCACCTAGATAAATCTTAATCCTCTTAAGTTTCTAATTAATCTTTTCTAGGATTTTTGGAGAGTTGTTGAAATCATTTACTGGCTTAGGAAAATCCTCTAGTGAAAATTTATGGATTTCGATGATAGGATTACTCTCTAAGTTGAATCCTGATTTGGAAGAACTGGGTTTGTTACCAATTTGGCTGGTACCACTATAATTATACCTTGAATCCTCAATTTGTTTGGAAAAGACATGAAGAACCCGTTTAGTATAATTATTTTGTTCAAAGACTTTGTTTATTTCTTCAATAGTCACCGAGATGTTTTCCTTATGTTCTTAAGGTTTTTTTTAAAGGCGCTGCTTTCAAAAAAATATTTTCTGTAAGGGATGTGTATACCTTCAAGAGGAGGAGTAACACTTTCGAAAAACATGTCTTTGGTATGCCATCTGTTTACCAAAACCTGAAGCGATGAATTTGATTCATCTATTTGGACTATAGATTCAAACCATTTGAAGAATTCAATCTCTATTTTGAATCTCTTCATATCCTTAAACCATTTGTATTTTAACAAGACTCTGTTATCCCTTGTGTATATATGTACATACCAAGCTTTCTTTAAAGCGTGATATGCTGAAGGCTTGAATAATAACCCTTCAGGGTCAAGTACGTCGTGTTACGTTTATGGGTTACCCATGGCTTGTGAAACTAAATTTATGAATGTGGTTTATTCCATTAGAGTTTTAATTCAAGGTTCATGGTAGATATTTTTAAATAAATGTCATCTTTAGTAGTTTTTCTTGGTTACGAAAATATTGAAGTCAATTGAATAATTTTATAGTCCATATGATGGATCATGACATTAAGAGTTAAAATTGAATAATTACGTAACATTTTATAGTCCATATGTAGATGAAAATTTTCAAATTTTTAGTGTTTTTAACCTATAAAATGGACTAAAAAATTATTAGTAGCAAGTATACATAGACCCTTCGAATAGGAAGAATGCATAGTTTTCAAATATTATGGAATATATATATATTAAGATACATAACATAGTCTTAAAACGGATATGTCATATTAAACCATCTAAACAAGAGTATTACAAACTGGGCATAATCCATACATCAACACCAATAAAGCAACATATAGGCTATACAAATGTTCATTACCCAAATGATAGACAATGAACAAAGTGTCTTAAGGACTAATTAATATCCAACGATAGAAAGTGGCATTGTTGTCGAGGTGGTGATGACCTACCCAACTTGGAGAATGAGGATCCAAATCTTCTTCAAAAGTCATCACAAATCCTTCAAAAAACGGAACTTAAAATGTTGTGGGAAAAGGGAGAAACGGGGTTAGCACATTAATTGTACTAAGTATAGGACCATGTTCACATAAAATTGATAAAACATGCTAAAAAGGAAGATTTAATTAAAGCATGCTAATTTACTTTGGAAAAACCTTATGCATATTCAAGAACCAATAAAAGTCAATAGCACATCTTCATTATGAAAAGATCATGTACATCACAAGGCAAGCAATACTAGGTTCAGTCAAGTCAACATGCATTTCAACATAATTAAGCACATAGTCAAGATAACTCTATCATCAATATAGTATCAACAAGTATGTAAAAGAGTTCATAACATCATAATCAAAGATAGAACATCACTCCTACAACTCTATTAAGTCTACTAGTGCAATGGTCAAATAAGGCCCCATAACCTCAATCAACCAAGTAAACTCAACAAGAACCACAAGCAAGCCCAAATTCACATCTTCTATCATTAGCAATAAACATCATCATAATATATCAATTAAGGCTAACAACATTTTCATAAGTTAAATGAACAGCCTATAGTGTCATTAACATTTAAGATCAACATATACATACCATTTGCATTATTAATCATATTGGAACATCCTTGTAAGACTCCCTTCAAGGCTAACTAGTTAAATGTATAAGTAGAGTCCCATACCCCTACCTTAACTAAGACAAACCCATAAAGTTATCATATTTATATTCAACTTTATCAATAATTTTACTTCAAGGAATATCATGCCTTAACTGACATATACCACATGACCAAATCTGGAATCCAGTTTAATGGATTCCTACACCGAAGTAAGGTAGACTACTTACCAAGGTAGTATCAAAACACGAATATGGCATCTACATTGATCCGCTAGCTAGCGTTCCTATGGGGTAAACATAGTTGAAGAACTAGGAGATATAGTTTGAGAAACTCTTTATGCTACCTGCATTGTTCTCCAATCTCATGAGTACATTAGTGATCCTACCTTCACACTTGTTCACTCGGTGCTAAGCTAGAGTCCATTTTGAAATGTCTAATAAGATCTTAGATTAGGTCATAGGGTCTACCCCTCATATAGTCATAGTCATAGGTAGTTAGGAATAGAATTAGAACACCTTTCATTACAACCCTCATATGTGACATTAACAAACTAACATTATTATTTCATAATAAGGCACATAGTTACTTCATCATAAACCTTATATCAATACATATTAAGCATAATCTCATAATTACATAATTCAAGACATCTAAATTCAACATCATAAAAACCCTAATCAATACATCATAAGGTATACTTCAATATAACTTCATCATTAAACACAAGTAATCAAAATTGAAGTAAAGGTTTGAGATCACAAGACTTACCCCGATCTCCTTAACAAGCCATCATAATGGTCTTACCATCAAAAATCTAGTTCAACCCAATTATAAGTGTAATATTATCACTCAATAGTTATTAACAAAATAATGAAGTCAATTGAATCACTACACAAGAATTAATCACTAGTTCATAGCTTAGGGTTAAAAAATTAGGCTAAATTCATGATATACATCCCAAACTATCTTAACTAATCAAGAACTAGAATAATTTGATTAGAATACATCATAATGTCTTCATAATAACAAAGAAATAATAAAATTAATCCAATTAGAGGATCAATTTTCTAAATAGAAGAAAACTCATCTAAAACTTTTCTTTTGGAAATTAATATGAAGGAACCCTTTGGGGAAAGGAATCCCAAAGTTTAAAGGAATCTCATAACTTACTAGTTGATGATGTTTGATGGAGAAAAATTGATACTTTGCATCCCTATAACCCTACTTTGCTTGGTCGTCAATGGAATTTCTTTGGGAAAGAGAAAGAAGAGAGAAGGAAGAGCAATTGGGTGTTGAGAATGTTGAGAGTTGGGTTTAGATTAATTATGATTGGGGTCATTATAGGAGTAATTTTCTAACATAATTAGGAATCCCTTAAAAACTAATAAATTAAACAACCTATTAATTTATTAATTTAACTAACCTAAAAATGTTGCAGCAACCAGTGACTTGACCTACGAGCCCCTGACGAACGAGCTATAGGTCAATCTACTCCGTTGCCTCTTTCCCGACTGCACACCCGTCATTGGTGTTAGAGACATGTACAAATGGACAATTAGCCAAAATATATCATTTTTGTTCGACGGAGGTCATAGACGCCTGTCAATTGAACTATGCCTCGTGTCCTTCAACTCGTACGTAGAGACTTCCTCCATGATAGTTTTTGGCAAAATTAGAAGGGTCCTCCTCAAGGACTCTTGGTTGGCCCTTAGGGAGTCCTACCCAGAATTTAGACTATAAACCAACTATAATATGTGTTAGACACCTCACCACCAAATCTCATTGAATTCCGACTCCTAAAACTTTGTAAAATAGACTAAGGAACACTAGAACGTCTTGAACTAGTTTCAAGACCTTCCTTGACGTTTCGATTATAAAACTTCCTAAATCACTTATATATATTATTATTGACTTAAAAAAATTGTTAAAACTCTTATATTAAATATCTCTTCTCTTATTATGAGAAGACCAAGATTAATAACTTAAGATAGAAAATCTATATTGTTCTAAGGTATAGCTTGACTTTGAATTGCACAAATACACTTTATGGTATCATGAGTAAGGAGTAATCATGATAGCCTAGGATGGAGGATTTATACTTTTCTACTGGTAGGTTGAAGTAGCATTTTTAAGATACCTTCATCATAGGATGATTTTGTTTATCCAACATCATTTCATTGTTCCTTTACAATTGAGGACTTATACTCTCTTAACGCTATCTTAGAATTGTGGATCCATTAGATTTAGTTTGCATTACAAGATGCATTTCAAGGGTAGCTTGATGTCATCGTAAACATCAGCGTGAACGTTAATGTCAACGTAAACATCAGTGTCAACGTGAACATCAACGTGAACATCAACATCAACATCAACGTAAACTTCAAGGTGAATGTGAATGCCAACATAAACATGTATGCGAACGTCAACTTGAACGTCAACATACACCTAAACCTTAATGTGAATATCCACATAAGTGTCAATGTAAATATAAACGTCAATATCAAATTAAATATATACGTTAATGTTAACCTCAACATGAATGTAAATGTCGACGTAAAAGTCAACGTTAATGTCAACGTGACATGAACGTCAATATATGTGTGAATTTAAACATATATGTGAATATGAATGTAAACGTAAAACTGAATTCAACATTAATGTCAACGTGAACATCAATATAAACATCAAATATGAACGTCAATGTGAACATCAACGTAAACGTCAAGATGAACGAGTACGTAAAGGTCAACGTGATCGTGAACTTGATAGTCAACATGAATGTGTACATGAATGTCTACGTTAACGTCAATGTGAAGGTGAACGTCAACGTGAACTTCAACTTGAAGTCAACATGAACATCAACGTGACCGTCAACTTATACATAAATTTCAACGTCAATGTAAACATCAGCTAGAACGTTAATGTAAACATCAGTGTGAACATCAACGTCAATATCAACGTGAATTTCAATGTAAACTCAACACAACGTGAACATCAACGTCAATGTCGACATGAACGTAAATATCAATGCCAACCTGTGTCAACTTGAATATTAATGTGAACATCAACGTTAATGTCAACGTGAAATTCAATGTCAACATCAACGTCAACATCAACGTCAATGCAAATGTCAACATTAATGTTAACATCAACATAAATGTGAACGTACATGTAAATGCGAACATCAATGTAAACGGGAATGTGAATGGAATGTCAACGTGAACATCAATGTAAACTTCAACATACACCTAAACATCAATGCCCATGTCCACATAAGTGTCAATGTAAATGTAAACATCAACATCAACATCAACATAAACGTTCGCTTGAACATCAGTTTAAACTTTAAAGTGAACGTCATCGTCAACATAAATGTCAACGTCAATATGAATGTCAACGTAAACATGAACGTCAATGTGAATCTAACGGTAAACATGGACGTCAATGTTCACATCATCATGAATGTTAACGTCAATGTAAATGTGAATGTACACGTATATGTGAATGTCATCATTAATGAAAATGTGAACATTAATGTCAACATGAACAAAAATGTACACCTAAACGTTAATGTTACTGTACACACAATTGTCAATGTAAACGTAAACGTCAACATCAATATTAACATAAATGTCAACGTAAACCTCCAAGTGAACGGAAAAATAAATGTTAACTTGAACATCAACGTGAACATCAATGTCAATGTAAACATCAACGTAAAAGTCAGCTGCCGTCAACGTAAAAATCAACATGAATATAAATATTAATGTCAACGTCAAGGTCAATGTAAACGTGAATATGCTAGTCAACATCAACGTCAACGTGAATGTAAATATCAACGTCGAGGTACACGTAACTATCAATGTTAACATCCACATAAGTGTCAATGTAAATGTAAACATCAAGATCCACATTAAGATAAACGTCAACATAAACCTCAGCGCAAATGTAATTATGAACGTAAAAATCAACATAAACATCAATGTAAATGTCAACGTGAAAGTTAACATCAACATGAACGTGCAAGTAAACCTGAATTACACGTCAATGTGAATGACAACGTCAATGTGAACCCCAATATAAAAGTCAATATGAACATCAACGTAAATGTCAACATGAACGTTAACATGAACATCAACATAAGGTCAATATGAACATGAATGGGATTATCAATGTGAACGTCCTCGTGAATGTCCACTTAAAGTGAACATGAACGTCAACTTGAACATCAATATGAACGTCAACATCAACGTCAACATAAACTTCAGTTTGAACATCAATATAAACATCAACATGAATTTCAACGTCAACGTGAATGTAAACGTAAATATTAACATCAACATTAGTGTCAACGTGAACCTAAATGTCAATGTCAACCTAAACGTCAGCTTGAACATCAATTTAATCATCAACATGAACACAAACATCAACGTCAACGTCAATGTCAATGTCAATGTCAATATGCATATCAATATTTATATCTATAAAAACATCAACGTGAATGTGAATGTCAACGTGAACGTGAACTTAAACGTCAATGTCAGTGTAAACGTTAAAGTGAACGTGAATATCAATATGAATGTCAACATACACCTAATCGTTAAATTAAATATCCACATAAGTGTCAATGTAAATGTAAACGCCAACATCAATATTAACGTAAACGTCAAATCAAACCTCAATGTGAACATGAACATGAATGTAAACATCAATGTAAAAGTCAATGTTTACGTCAACGTAAACGTCAATGTCAAAATCTGTATGAATTTCAACATAATGTTAACGTGAACGTCATTGTCAAAGAAAACATGAATTCAACGTCTACGTCACTGTAAAGTTAAATGTAAATGTCAACGTAAACATTAGAGTGAACATCAATATAAATGTCAACTTGTACGTGAATGTCAAGGTGAACGTCATTGATAAGGTGAACGTCTACGTGAATGTCATTGTGAATGTCAACCTCAACTGCAACGTAAATGTTAATATCAACATAAACCTCACCTTGAAAGTTTATATAAACATCCGTGTGAACGTCAACATAAACATCATTGTTAACGTAAACTTCAACATCAATGTGAATGTCAACATAAACAACAACGTAAACATTAATGTCAATGTCATCCTAAACCTTTGCTTGATCATCAATGTAAACATCAGCGTGAACGTCAACGTGAATGTCAACTACAACGTAAACGTCAATAACAATGTCAATATCAACGTCAATATACATGTCAACATCCATGTAAACATAAACGTCAATGTAAAGTCAACGTGAACGTAAACATAAATGTCACTATCAATATTAACATTAACGTGAATGTGAACTTCAACATTAATATTAATGTAAAAGTTAACTTGAACGTCAATGTAAATGTGAACCTCAATGGCCACGTCAACATAAACGTCAACTTGAATGTCAATGTAAACATAAGTGTGAACATCAATGTTAATGTCAATGTTAACGTCAATATCAACGTTTACATGTACATGAATGGAAAAGTCAACATCAATGTCGACATGAACATCAGCATAAACTTCAATAATAAAGTCAACATAAACGTCAATATGAATATCAATATGAAAGACAATGTGAACGTCTAGGTGAATTTCAATGTAAAATTCAGTGTAAATGTAAACGTGAACATCAACATGAATGTGAATTCAATGTCAACCTCAACGTCAATGTCAACGTGAACTTCAATATAAATATCTATGTACACGTAAATGTGAACAATAATGTGAACGTTAACAATAATATGAATGTGAACATTCACGTAAATATAAACTTGATGTTACCGTGAACGGCAAAGCATCATAAACGTCACCTTGAATGTCAACTTTAATGTCCACGTGAATCGGATCCTCCATCTAAATGTCAATATCAACATAAACGTCACCTTGAACGTAATGTTAACATTATCGTGAACGTCAGCATCAACGGAAATGTCAAGATAAACATCAACATCAACAGGAATGTCATTATTAATGTCGATGTGAACGTGAATGTCAATGTCATCTTTAACGTCTTGTAGAACATCAATGTAAACATCAGCGTGAACATCAACATGAATGTTAATGTAAATGTCAACTACATCGTGAATGTCAATGTCAATGTCAATATGCGCGTCAACGTGCACGTCAACGTCAATGTCAACATAAATGTCAACGAGAACATAAATGTTAACATGAATGTCAATGTGAACGTGAATGTGAATATAAACATCAATGTCAATGCCAACATTAACATTAACGTGAACGTGAACTTCACGTGAATCTGAATGTTAACATCAATGTAAATTTAAACTGCAACGTGAATGTCAATGTTAACGTGAATATCAACATCAACTTACATGTTAGCTTTAATGTCAATGTAAAATAAGTGTGAACGTCAATGTCAATGTCAATGTTAAGGTGTAGATAACCGTCAACATCAACTTCAATGCCAACATGAACATCAACGTAAATATAAACATGAACCTCAACGTAAATGTAAACATGAACATCAACATGAACGTCAATGTGAATATCTATGTGAACATCAACGTCAGCTTGAACGTCAATATGAACATCATGGTGAACGTGAAGTTCAATGTAAATGTCAAGGTAAACGTCATCATAAGCAACAGTGTGAATGTTAACGTGAAAATCAACATGAATGTCAATGTGAGTGTGAACGTCAATGTGAACATCAATGTGAACATCAATGTAAACATAAAAGTCAACTTGAACAATAACATAAAAACCAGCGTGAACGTTAACATCATTGAGAGCATCAACGTCAACATAAACCTCAATGTCAACTTGAACGTGAATGTTAACTGCATCGTAAATATAAAAATAAATATGAACATGAACATGAACATCAACGTCAATATAATATATAGTGTCAACGTAAACGTTAATGTCAGCGTCAACATAAACATTAACATCAATGTGAACATAAATGTGAATGTGTATGTGAACGTAAATGTCAATATCAACGTGATCTTGAACGTCAACGTGAACTTTAATATGAACGTAAACTTCAATGTAAATATCAAGATGAACGTTAATGTAAACGTCAACTTGAATGACAAAGTGAACTAGGTACTCGGAGATTGAGAATCGACGCCTTGAGCGTGCATACAAGGCTACAAGATCTTATGGCACGAAACCCTAAGAAAAAAAACCAGGTTTTCGAATCTTGAGGGATGATACCTTGAACGCGGCACCCGGGCTCTCTGAGATTGAGGCACCCCATCCTAGCTCCCGGAGCTTGAGGAGCGATGTCCTTAGCACACAAACTAGGATTTCAGATCTTGAGTCACAACACCGTGAGCCCCCTACCGAGGATCTAAGAACCTGAGGCGCGATGCCCTGAGCTTGAAACCCAGGCACGCGGATCTTGAGGCATGACACTCTGTGTGTGTAGCCAAGGCTCTTTAAGCTTGAGGCGCAGCGCCCCCAGGCTACCTGAGCTTGAGGCGCGTGTCCTTGAGCTCGCCACCCATGCTCCTGGATCTTGAGGCACGATACCCCTAATGTACAACCTAGGCTCCTAGATCTTGAGGCGCGACGCCCTGACTACGTTATGCAGGATCCCGGAGCTTGAGGAGCGACACCCTGGGCGCGCCAACTAGTCTCTCGGATTTTATGGAACGAAACCCTTAGCCTGCTACATAGGCTACTGACTCTTTATGAATGACACCATGAGTGTGCCACCCAACGTCTGGCAGCCTGAGGCATGATGCCCTTAGCGTGGTACCCAAGCTACCATAGACTTAGGCGAACGCCTGAGCGCGCCACTCAGGCTCCCGGATCTTGAGGCGTTATGCCCTAAGTGTGCCACCCAAGCTATTGGAGCATGAGTAAGATGATCTGAGTGTGCCACCCAGACTACCGGAGCGACCCTTTGAGTGCTCCAATTAGGCTCTCAGAGGTTGAGGCACGATACCTTAAGAATGTAGCCCAGGATTCAAGATCTTGAGCCGCCCTGAGCGCATTACGCTAGACCCATGAACCTGAGGTGCAACGTCGTGAGCGCGTCACCGTGGCACCCGAAGACTGAGGCACGATGATTTGGCTCCTTGAGCTTTAGGCATAGCTCCTTAAGCGCCACCTAGGCTTAAGGACCAATAGGCGCGACACCTTGAGCCCGTCACCCAGGCTCTTTGAACTAGAGGTGCGACACGCTTAGCGTGCCACCTATGCTCCTTGAGCTTGAGGCGCAATGCCTGGAGCGCCACCCAGGCTCCTAGAGCCTGAGGCACGATGCCCTAAGCGTGCCAACCGGGTTTAAAGATCTTGAGGTACATCGCCCTAATTGTTCCACCCGAGCTCCTGGAGCTTGAGGCGTGATATCTTGGGAGGGCCAACATGGATCAAGGAGCTGGAGGAGAGACGTCAAGAGCGCACCACCCAAGTTCACGGATGTTGAGACACAACGCCCTTAGCCCACCATCCAAAGTCCTTGAGCCCGAGGCGCGGCGCCCTGAGCGTGCGACGTATGATCCTCAAGTTTGAGATGCAGTTTCTTGAGAACCTCCCAGTCTCGCATATCCTTCATCATGATACCCTGAGCATGCAACCCTTGATCACGGATCTTGAGGCACGACTCCTTGAACGCACCACCCCAGCCCCCCCAGAGCTTCTGGCGCGATGCCTTGAACACGTCAACCTGGCTCCCGGAGCTTGAGGTGTGACGCCCTGAACGAGCAAACCAGGATCCAAGAGCTTGTGGGACGATTCCCTTAATGCGCCGCACATGCTACAAGAAGTTGAGGCGTGACGCCATGAGGCACTACCCTTTCTCCTAGAGCATGCGGCGCAAAGCCCTGAGCACGCAACCAAGGAACCCGCAACTTTAGGCACAAAGCTCTGAGTGTACCACCCAGGCTCCTTGAGATTTAGGTGCAGCACCTTGAGCACAATCAATGGTTCTGAAGCTTGAGGTTCGACTCGCTGAGTGCCACCCTGGCTCCCATAGCTTGACTTACAAAACTGAAAACTTTATTCCATATATTGCATAATGTTTACTGAGAGAGAGAGCATTCCAGAAAAATTTAGTGTTCGTAAATTTTTGATGCCTTTAATGGGAAAATACAAAGTCTTTTATATACTAGAAAAAATAAAAGGAATCTCAAAGGCTTCTTCCGATTGGTTGCGGAGGATTGCTTTATCCGTTCGTTATCTTTGCTTTTGGGAAAGCATTAACTTTTACAATTGTCTTTTACTTTGCCGCTGTCAGTTGTTACTCTTTGAAAGCATATTTGACTTTAGGGACCTTTTGCTTAGTTGGTCACTGCTAATAAAGCTTTAGCCAATCATGTCGGCCATGCATGTCAGTAGGTCCATCTGATTAATATGATAAAGATTCTGTCTCTTTGAGACTCCTTTATCTCTTTCTAGATAATTCTAATCTTCAATGATCTCTATCTGCAAGACTAATTATTCCGATTTTAAAATCTCAATTACACATTAATCAAATGGATTTAGATAATACCTTTCCAAGGCTTTAGGTTTTAACATCTCGCCATTATCATCAATCTGTGATGACGCTTCGTCAAGAAGTCTGTTAATGGCTTCTTCATCTAGTTAATCCTCTAATTCAGACAAGGCCTTTTCTAACCTTTTCTTCAATTCACTCTTAGAGGGTGAAGGACTTGTTAAACTCTTCTTCTTAGAAGGAGAAGGACCATATTTATTGTCCGGTGACCAACCTTTAATCCTGATTTCTTTTGAGAAGAATTTAATCCTATCAAAATTTGCAATAACATATGTCCAACTTATAATATAAGAGAAACAATTTTTAATATAATACTTACTGAGTTTTATATTCTCTAGTATTGTTGATATGCCTTCATCGATTTGGAACTTAGTATATTTCTCAGCAAAGCTTTGAGGCATTACTCTTTTATTTCCACCAAACCAGCTCCACCATTGGTAGAACCACCTGGGGATAGTAGAAGCTGCAACATCTGGACAATATTGAACAAACCATTTATGGGTTGTTGGTCTAACATACAATAAGTTCACCAAGGCTTCATTGTAGGCATACCAATTATAAGTTTGATGATTAAATCATTTAGAAAGATTAATAGGGGTTTGTAAATAATCAATGGGACAATTAAAAGTTGATAAAATCATTCTTATAGTAAACATAGAGTAAGCTATACTATATGGGTCAGACTTATCAGCTAACTCATGTTCAATATCTACTGATCTTGTGTCAACCAAGATAAATTTATAATATTTTCTAGTTTTTGAGGAATTACCTGTTTCACATAATTCCTTTAGGTAAAGACAGTTTTTAAAAGATGTTTAATATCATAACCTTCATATTCTTTATCTAAAGCAAGTAATGGGAAAACCTACAAAGAAATCATTTCAAAATTTTCCTTCTCTTTGGAAGGAGACTTTCTTCCTGCTGGAGAAACTACTTCAACAAAACTGGCTGGTTGTTTCATGGTGTAACACTCACTTGTCTGTTTTTGCGAAAATCTAATTCTCCGCTTGGGGATGAGGATGAAGTGGGTTCTTGCTCCTTTTGGAAGGGATTTTTCAAGACTATCATCTTTGATGAACTATTTTATGGCAGCTCCGCATGAACAATTGGCGGCAATTGGGCCAATACTGAATACCTGTTTATATCAAGCCTAAAATGGTTTATTTCAGGCCTTATAGCAAATGGATCTGACACTCTTGTTTGTCCACTTGGATTGGACTTGGCTGGTTGTCTACCCGGTATTGGCCTAACTTGCGGTCTGCTCATGTTTTCCCTGCAAAAATTCATGAGATAAGAAATCTAGAAACAAATTGTTTTCTCCTCTAATAAATTCAAATTGGAAATCGAAACTAGATAATAGGGCTTGGCACCTAGCAAAAATTTGTTTAGAAACAATATTCTTAACATCCTTTTGGAGGATTTCTTTAGCAAATTTACAATCTACTCTTAGCAAGAATTCTTTATTGATAAAGTCATGTTGAAACTTTGTTACATAATGAACAATAGCAAGGATTTCCTTTTTAATTGTGCTATAATTTCTTTGAGCAGAATTCCAGATTCCAGAAGTATAACAAACTAATTGTTCTAAATAATTGGGGTTTTTTTTTGTTTAAGAATACCACCATATCAAATGTCAGATGCATCAGTCTCAACAATCATAAAATTGTTAGGGTTAGAAATACCAAGTCATGGATGATTTTTAACCATATTCTTTAAAATAATAACTGCATTGGTGTCACGACCCAAACCGGGGCCGCGACTGGCACCCACAATTTCCCTCCTATGTGAGCGAACCAACCATTCTAACCCTTATCATTTTAACATATATCAACAGAAAATAATGCGGAAGACTTAAACTCATTAAATAAAACAATTCAACATCTATTAATTCCCCAAAATCTGGAAGTCATCATCACAAGAACATCTATCTCAAATTACTAAACTAAGAATGTCTAAGAACAAAAATAACTAAAAAGCTAGTCCATGCCGGAAG
>NC_028642.1:21260226-21311405 GCF_001406875.1 Solanum pennellii | reverse complement strand
CTGTGACGGTCCGTCCTGCACCTCCGTCCTGACGGTCAGAGACTCGTTTCCCGTACCAATTTCTCAAGAGTTGAAGTGTTTTGCAACGGGAGCTTACGACGGCTCGTCGTGGATGTGACGGCACGTCCTGCAGGTCCGTCACAGATTACAGAGAGTCGATTTTCAGTACCCAATTTCAGAATTTCTAAGTATGCTGAAACGAGACCCTGCGACGGTCCGTCGTGCCTGTGACGTTCCGTCGTGGGGTCCGTTTCCTCAGCCAATTTTCCAGAAATAAAATCTGCTGCTCAAAACGACTAAACAGGTTGTTACAATTCGTTTGTTTAACACTCCAGGGTGAAGGATTCTTCTTTAACCTATCAAAGAGAGGTTTGCAAATATGCCTAACTTTGGGAATAAAATCATCTACATAGTTGAGACTTCCTAAGAATCTTTTCAACTGAGTTTTATCCAAAATGACATTGGGAAACTTATCAGAACACTCAATTGATCTGCAATTGGCTTATAGGTACCTTGATAAAGATCAATTCCTAAAAATCTGATTTTTGTTTGAAATAATTTAATATTTTTAGCATTAATAATTAATCCATTGTGCTTAACAATTTTAAAGAAAATATTTAAATATTTTAAATGAGAATCAATGTCTCGGAAAAGATTAATACATCATCAATATAAACAATTGAAATATGACTAATATGATTGAATATATAATTCATGATATTTGGAAATTCTGATGGGGGCATTTTTAAGCCCAAAAGGCATGACATTTATATTTAACCTTTTCAGAAATTTGAATTTGCCAAAATCCTTATTTTAAATCAAATTTACTATAAACATTTGCTTTAAAAGTTTGTTTTAAAATATCCCTTTTGTTAGGAATCAGATAACGAATCCATTTTAAAACGGAGTTTAAAGGTTTGTAATTAAAAACAAGTCTTGGGGAACCTCGTTCTTGTTCAGGTGCATTGTTAACATAAAATGCTGAACAACTCAAAGGTGATTTTGAAGGACGAATAATTTTATCACTCAAAAGAGTATGAATTTCTTTCTTACAGATTTCCATTAATTCATGGTTCATCTGAATAGGCCTAGATTTCGTAGAGATGACCGTTTCATCAAATCCATCAATGTATGGTAAATCTATAATATGGGATTTTGGATTCCAAAAAGCGTTTGGAATGTTTGAGCAAATTTCACTTTCAAAATTCTTTTGAAGATTCGCAATTTTAGCAACCATTCTCGGGGTTTTTAAATATTTTTTCAATATTCTTCATTTTAATATCTTCTTTTAAAAAACAAATCTGTTTATTTTAAATGCAGTTTGTTTATGCAAAAATTAAATTTCTTCGAGAGAAAGTGTCTTGATAAAAGGAAACGAAATTTCTTTCTTTAAATTTTTGTGTTGATTGATTCAAAAGTTGAAATATAAGGTTTGATCTGCGTAATAAAAGGTATACCCAAAATAATCTCCTCATTAATGTTTTTAGTTACGATAAAATCATTAGCAAGGAAAATACAGTCATTGCAGATATGAGCATTTGAAAGTTTATAATTTATACAGATACGCTCACCAGTCGCGCTGTTAAACTTGGTAGTTCCCTTCTTGAGGTATTTGGTTGGAATTAAATCTTCAACAATGCAATTACGATCTGCACCACTGTCTAACAAATCAATTTTGTTAAGTACAAAATTAGAATAAACTACTAAATTAATCATAATGCGAGAACTCTGAGTTCTCACCTTAGTGATCATACTAATACTTGCATCTTCAATACCTTTAGGTCATGAAGGGGCTGATTGATTGAAAGAGTTGTTATCTTCATCTTCTTTATCTGAAGTAGCAATCTCTTTTCCTTTTAGAGATACTTCAGCATCCTTAAGAAATTGTTTTGCTAAAACATCAATTTTAATTTTGTTAAGTCTTGACTTAACTTCTCGAACTTCTTCTTTGAGGGAGTTAACTTCTTCTTAAATTTCATTGATAGAAGCTTCTTCCCTCTAATATGTATATCTTTGCATGATTTTCTTCATGCTGAAAGGAGTTACATTCCTTGTAACTTCTTTCTCCTTGTGTTTAGTGACAAGCTTCTTAAGCTCCAAAAGATAGCATCTTCGAGCATCATTATCTTTGATATTCTCAATAGTTTCAAATAATATTTCTGCATAATCATCTGAGAGTACTCTGACAGATTGGCTATCACAATGAAAAAATGCTCCTTGGCAATGGCATTCTTGTCCACTATCTTGAGCAACTTTGAGGAACTCATCCTCTTCATTTTTCTCGTGCAGAGGAAGATGAATCTTATTCTTCTTCGTTTAATATAAACAAAAACGTTTCCTTAGTTTCTTCATCTCTTTCAATCAGGAGACTTGTGTCAAGACTTTCCACATGTCCAACACTTGTCTTCGTTAGATGTGTTGCGAGAAGTTTTCTTACTTCTCTTTCTTTTAGAATATCCTTTCCCTTTTGAGGATCTTCTTTTAGGGGACGATTTCCCAAATCGTTCTTTCTTTGAAACCTTTCTTGCTTAAGGGGGTTTTTGACTTGGGAAACCAAAGTCTTGACAAAAACTTCCAAGTTCATTATTTGAAAACTTTTGATGTTTTTTAAGCTGTTCTTTTTTCTTCAAATCAGTACATAGATCCATTGCTACAAAATGAATCAAACTGGTAAGAGCTCCATAAGTAATTTTTGAATATGTAATTTTACCTTCACATCGATGTCTTATTTTGGATCGAACCTTTTCAGCAAAATGGGGAAGTTATCCACTGAGGAATCTCTCTTTCCAATAATCATTGTTGCAGTCATCTCTTAGCATAACCTTTGTAAAAAACATATCTTTGAGGATTTCTTGCAGTAAAGATTGTTTAATATTTCCAAACTTCTGTCTTGAAATAATCGTGGTTCTCCCACGAAATGATTAGCAATGCTGTAAAGTAGTGTTGCAGTTGCATCCTAAACTACCTCTAAAGATGTAGTAGTTTGACCTCTTTCAGTCTTAACAACATTCTTGCTTGCAACAGCATCAAGAATCTCAGTTTTATTTAGTTTTGTGAGATAATTGTCCCACCAATTTTTTAGAGTACCTGTAAAACCTGCAATTATCTTGTTAGTTGGTTGCTTATCGGTGGCACCTTTCTATTTATAGGTTGTGATGTTCATTCCCATCTCTTGGAGTTTATTATAGATTTGACTATCAACCACACCATCTATATTCCATTCTATTCTACCTGGAAAATCTGCAACACTCTGGGATGCATATTTTTCTCTTCGAACACGATATAAGTAAAAAAAGATCTGGGATAAAAGATTTTGGAGTGAGGAACTCTATCCTTAATAGCTCCAACCTTATCACCCTAAGAAATCTTAATCCTTTTATGTTGCTCATTAATCCTTTCTAGGATTTTCTGTAGAGTTGTTGAAATCATTTGCTTGCTGAGGAAAATCCGCTGGGGAAATTTATGGATTTTGAGGATAGGATTAGTCTCTAAGTTGAAACCTGATTTTGAAGAACTGGGTTTGTGACCAATCTGGCTGGTACCACTATAATTATACATCGAATCCCCACTTTGTTTGGAAACAACATGAAGAACCTGGTTAGCATAATTATTTTGTTCAATGACTTTTTTTATTTCATCAATAGTCACAAAGCTGTTTTCCGTATGATCTTAAGATTTTTTGAAAGGCGCTGCTTTCAAAACATATTTTCTGTAAGGGATGTTTATACCTTCAAGAGGAGGAGTAAAACTTTCGACAACCTTGTCTTTGGTATGCAATCTGTTTATGATAAACTGAAGCTATGAATTGGATTCACCGAGTTGACCTGTAGATTCAAACCAATTGAAGAATTCAATTTATTTTTTGAATCTCTTCATATCCTTAAACCATTTTTCTTTGAACAAGAGTCTCTTATCCCTTGTGTATGTATCTACATACCAAGCTTTCTTTAAGGCATGCTTATGGTTCATCCACCACTTATTAATCTTTTTATGTCAGTAGTAATTTTATCGACTGACTTAACAACTCCTATAGAATCCTTTTTCTTATTAGGAGGAGCTTTCATTTCTCTGGGAGTAGGACTTCCTGCAAAAGAAGAATCATAATAAACTTTGGGGATGGTTTGGTTGAAATCTACCTGCGTAATTTACCTAGTTGATCTGAAACCTTAGTGGTTTCATACAAATCTTCTTCTCCCTCCAGGGTCTTTGAAGTAGAAAATCTAGCCATAGACATCCTTCTACTGGAAGACTCATGGCCGAAAGAATTGGATTGAAGAAACTTAAGGTTAACAGATCCATTTACAAATTGAAGAATACTTTCTAGGGAAGACCTACAAGGCTGAACCGGAAGGTGATCGGTGATAGATTAAATTTTCCAACTTTGATCGGAAAGAATCTCATTCCACTTTAACATTCTGGGCACAAAAGTAGTGTTATGCTCTTGGTTAGATTCCATAAGCATAGTAACACCTTTGGGACTAGAGTTAATTGCGTTTGGGGCAATAGGGGTTTTCATTATCTTGTAATAACAGATATATTACAGCTAAATCTCTGGTTCATAATATGCTATTCATATTCCTAGTTTTTACATTAAGTGTCAAGGTATCAAGAATATTAGGGTCTTCCATCTCAATCGAGAAATTAGGATAACAATTGAAGTAAAATGGCCACTGAGCTAGACTACTTTCTAAGATTCCTTACAACGTAACATCAACATTGAGAATTCTAGCAACTGTAAGCATTAAAAAAATAGGAATATTTAAGACTTTATGGAAAATAGGTTTAACAGCTACCTGTACAAGACCAACATGAAGAAACTTAAATTCTTTCCTATACCTGTCTATGTCAGCAGCAATCAATAATTTAATAGTCTCTAAACAAACTAAAATTATGTATTTGGTAAATCTTATTAATCGGTTCTTTAGGAATGGACAAATTTTGTAAACGCATATCTTCTTTAAATATAGAACAATTAACAGAGTTAACAATATTATTGCTATTCATGAGAACAAACAATTGTCTTTAGGCATGAAAGAACGTCAAGGATAAATTAAGCAATAAGAATAATTTTAACAAAGATTATCAAACTTATGAAAATTTAACTATGATTCTTGTAAATCTAAAGAAATTAAAGCAGTGATTATCTAGATAATATAAAGGTTAACGATGATTTAACAATTAAATTGGCCTTGGAAGTTACTCAACTTATATCACGCATGTATGATAGTGCAAGTCTTTAGCAAGTCATATTGTAGGACGGATCACCAAAAGACGGTCTGCATGCCCCCATGGGTCTTACTGGACTTCCAATGATCTAGTTTTAGGCTAACAACGTCCTTAAGCCAGAGATTTATCGGCACACTCAGAATTTTGTAGAGACAAAACCTCAACATGATAATAATGAAACCATGGCCTTTAACTTGCTTTAATCAAAGTTAACAAAAATATTATACATGATAATAACAGTGTTATAAATTCTTAAGATTACTATAATAAAAGATAATAAAACATAAGCTGGATAATTACTAAGTTAATAAAGCTCTTGGGAATAGTGATGGTGCTACTAAATCTCAACTCAAAAATAGTGTTCACCCAAAAATTCACCTTTTAACTTAACTTTTCTTCACACTTCTTTTCAATTCAGGAATAATGTTCACCCAAAAATTCTCCTTTTGACTGAACTTAGCTTCATTCATATTTATCCATGTATGAGTGTGTGTCCACATGTGAACACACCTTGCAAATAAGCATCAATTCATTTATATTTCATTTTATACATGCTTCGACTTTATTTCATCAAATCACATACTTTAACATGCTTCCCATAATCATACAAGTCACTTAGACATAATTCTTAGCATACCTTTCATAACAAGCTTCATAAAACGCATTGACAAGAGTATCTTCATTTCCATCTTTCTTCATATAATATGCCTTCATGTCCTCATTCACAATGCACAAGTAACCACACATTCATGATTCAAGTAAACACTGCCACAAAGAAGGTGAAACATACCACTCAAGAGCATTTTATAATTGAAACTCAACAACATAACCAACTTGCCCTTTAATTCAAGCTTACATAAGCTATAACATTTTACTAAATAATTCATCATAAATTAGCACTTAGGTAAGTAGATAAACATCAATAAAAATACAAGTAAAGCAAATCGCAAAGACTACAAAACCAAGCTCATTTAACCCATTTCTTAAGCCAGAATTTGATAAAAAGTTTGAACATGATTTCATTGAAGTTTTAGCATTAAAATCACCATCTAGTATTATAAGAATCATAAACGGCAATTAAACATCAACTTAAATGTCAACATTATAATTAACATGAATGTGCACGTCAATGTCAACGTGAACGTGAATGTAAACTTTAACGTGAACATCAATGTAAACCTTAGAATTAACATCAACATCAACTTAAACGTCAATATCAATGTGAACGTCAACAAAAACTTCAACGTTAATGGGAACATATATATGAACGTCAATGTGAACGTGAACCTGAGCTTGAACATCAATGTAAACGTGAACTTCAATGTAAATCTCAAGGTGAACATAAGCGTAAACGTCAGCGTGAATATCAATGTGAACATCAACATGAACGTTAATGCAAATATGAACATAAAAGTGAATTTCAACATCAACTTGAATGTCAAAGTTAACATCAACATGAATGTGAACTTCAATATCATGTCTATGTGAACATGAACGTGAATGTCAAAATGTGAATGTCAACTTCAACATGAATATCAACGTAAACGTAAACTTGAACAAGAATGTTAGCCTAAATGTCATGTTGATATTAATGTAAACATTACCATAAACGTTAATATCAATGTAAACTTCAACGTCAATGGGACGTCAATGTGCACGTCAATATCAACATTAATGTACATGTCAACTGGAATGTGAACGTCAATGTAAACGTAATGTGAATTTCAATGTGAACATCAACGTACACTTAAACATCAATGTCAACGTCTACATATGTGTCAACGTAAACATAAATGTCAATATCAACATAATGTAAATATCAACTTAAACCACAACATGAACTTGAACATAAATGTAAACGTCAATGTAAAAGTCAATGTTAACGTCAACATGAACGTGGACTTCAAAATCTATATGAATTTCAATGTAAATATGAAGTGAACGTCAATGTAAAAGTAAACGTTAATTCAATGTCAACGTCCAAGTCAATATCAATGTCAATGTGAACTTCAATGAAAACATCAATGTGAACGTAAGGGTAAATATCAATCTGAACGTTAAAATTAACGTCAATGTGAACATTAAAATTAACGTGAATGTGAATGTCAACGTAAATATAAACTTGAAAGTCAATGTCAACGTGAAAGTCAATGTCAATGTCAACATAAATGTCAGCATGAATGTTAACTTGAATGTCAATGTGAACGTCAACATAAATGTAAACGTCAATATAAATGTAAACATCAGGATTAACATTAATGTAAACATCGGCGTAAAGATCAACATGATCATGAATGTCAATTTAAACATCAACATAAACGTTAACATAATAATAAAATTTGATGTGAACGTAAATGTAAATGTCATCCGAATCGTCAACTTGACATCACTGTAAACTTAGCTTAAACGTCAACGTGAATGTCAATGTAACACCACGTAGCCAAAACAGACCAAAAACCAGCTTTACAGAAAAGATCTGCAGGTGAAACCAATGGTGGCATCGATGGTCCGTAGGTCAGACAACTGTCCATCCTGCAAAACCATCGATCGCTCATAAACTCCCAAAACATTCAGCCCAAAAAATTGGTTAAATCTTGGACGACGGACGGACTTATAGTCCGTAGAGCAGACGACTGTCCGTGGTTCGTGACCGTCGATCGAGACCCCCTAAACCCACTCTCTTACAAGAACTACGAATGACTAGCATGGTTCATAGGTGGAAAATTTGCAGACTGTTAAGGAAAAATATTGCTGGGTCAACTTCAAATGGTCATTACTCTTAGAAGAAATAGTTATATCCATTTTAGTAACGGCCTGTCGAACAGGCCCAGTCGATGGACCCAACGTTGGCGCGTCGATTAGACGACGGATCGTCAGTCTTGGCCATCGTTTGGTCCAAAAGAAACTTTCCCGGGGGTCTTTTGGACCTTTCCCACTTCGTTTAAACCCTATGTTATGTTGTTTTTACTGTAAATCATCATATATTAATCTGTTTAAGCCTAGACACATAATTAAAACATATCAAAGTAAAATCATTAAATCAAAACATTGAAAATTAGAAGTAATAGAGGAGAAAAAGCTCAAGAACCCTAACTTAAAAATGCAACAAGTTTCAGTAGTTCCATCGCCAAAATCTAAAAAAATTTCCGTGGATTTCATTGCCATGTATGTGTGATATCACTAGTGGGTTCCTTTTACCCATTTTGTCCCTAGTTTTAAGTCAAATTCTTGATTCCAATTTCATGATTAGATCTTGGGTTTTTTAGAACTTCAACAGAACTTTATCAATTTATTAGTTTTATGTTCCAAATGATGTTATCATGTGATTTCTCAAATAATCGCTTGAATTTCTTAATCCTAGTTATGTGTTTCTTTAGTTCTTAAATTATATATGTTCGCTCAGATATTTTAGACACGTTAAATATACATGCGTCAGTTATAAATGCATTATTAGCAGATTAATTTATGCATTCTTAGATTGCATGTTATGTTTTGAGCTAACCAGTATTTACAAAAACTCAGACCTATCATTATATTTAAAAAAATCCATGGTAGTAGCATAATACTGAATTATACTAGGGTTCAGTGTACCCAAATATTCCAAGAACTACTAGCCAAGAATGTTGTAAGTCCCCCATGTGTTCAATAATTTTATTTATTTATTGAACACATGGGGGACTTACAACCTACTTGGCTAGTAGTTCTTGGACTATTTGGGTACGCCGAACCCTAGTATAATTCAGTATTATGCTACTACCATGGATTTTTTTTAAATATAATGATAATTTCTGAGTTTTTGTAAATACTGGTTAGCTCAAAACATAACATGCAAGCTAAGAATGGAAAAATTAATTTTAGTGATCACGCCAACATGCCTTTATACGTTTGGCAAGGTATACTGGGTCCAATCGATGGGACGTATACATCGGACTCCACATTTAGCTCATGTGGTTTTATTATCTATTATTAGTAGATCCCACAAATCAATCAGACTCTCTGCATTGACCATTTATCAATATATTTAGTATTAAGTTACAACATGTTATAAATTGGTCATTTCATCAAGTCGTCCTAATTGCGTGATTTCGACTCTTAAGACAATAAAATGATGTCTAAGGGGTTATTATCTCATATTCAGAGTGTTAATGATTTAGATCATGACATTCCTTCCCATAGACTTAGTGCCTGTAGTGAATGAGTTCTAAGATGTATTTACATATGATTTTCCTAGACATCCTCCCCTTCAAGAGATTGATTTTTTTATCGACTTAGTACCTGATATTAAACCAATTTTAATTCCACCATGTAGAATGGCTCCAGCTGAACACAAAGAGTTGAAGCTGCAGTTGAAAGATCTCACTAATAAGGGTTTCATTAGCCGAGCATATCCCCTTGGGGCGCTCCAGTGTTGTTTGTGAAAAAGAATAATGGAACCCTTAGAATGTGTATCGACTATCGGTAAATCATCAAAGTCAATATAAAGAATATGTATCCACTTCTAAGAATAGATGACTTGTTCGACCTACTCCAAGGTTTTAGTTTCTTCTCGAAGATTGATCTTCGTTTAGGGTACCATCAGCTTAGGGTTAGGGATGAAGATATTCCAAAGACATCCTTTCATACCCGTTATGGTTATTACGAGTTTGTTGTTATGTCATTTAGTCTCACTAATTCACCTGCTGCATTTACGGATCTCATGAACAGAGTCTTCCGTAAATACCTTGACTCTTTCGTCAGAGTATTCATTGATGACATTGTCATCTACTCTTAGACCAACGAAGAGCATGAACAACATTTAAGACTAACCTTACAGGTACTTAGACAACATCAGCTGTATGCCAAATTCAGCAAGTGTGAATTCTGGCTAAGATCATTGACCTTCTTGGGCCATGTTGTGTCCGATAATGGTGTTTGGTAGATCCCAAGAAGACAGAGGCTGTTAGAAACTGGCAAAAACCTCTTACTCCAACAGATGTTCATTGCTTCGTGGGATTGTCTAGTTTTTATTAAAGGTTTATGGAGGGGTTTCTTCCATTGCTGCTCCACTCACAGCTTTGGCGAAGAACAAAGTCAAGCTTTAATGGGAGAAAACTTTTGAGAAGTCTTTCCAGGAGCTCAAGAATAGACTTACTTCAGGCCTGGTGCTTACTTTGCCTGAGTGTGTTGATAAATACATTGTTTATTGAGATTCAGCTCGGGATGGTTTGGGTTGTGTTCTTATGTAGGGTGGTAAGGTGATATCTTATGTGTAGACAACTCAAGGTTCATGAGAAGAATTATCCCACTCATGACCTGGAGTTGGAAGTTGTTTCTTTTGAACTGAAGCTCTGGAGGCAATACTTGTATGGAGTGCACGTAGTATGTACACTAACCACAAAATTCTTCAGTACGTGTTAACACAGAGGGAGTTGAATCTACATCTGGGAAGATGGTTGGAGCTGTTGAATGACGACGACATGAATGTCCACTACCATCCAGGTAAGGATAATATTGTAGTTGATACTTCGAGTAGGATGAGCATTTGTATTACAACCCACGTTGAGCATGAGAAGAAGGAATTGGTGAAAGATATACATAGACTGACCAGACTTGGTGTGGGTTTGTTGATTCTACTAGTGGGAGTGTTTCAGTTATTTCTAGTTATGAATCATCCTTAGTATTTTCAGTAAAGGTGGGTCAGCATCTTGGTCCTCTGTAATGGAGTTAAAGGACTCACTGTTGGCTAAGATGAATGAGTCTTTTGTTATGGGAGATGACGACATACATAGGTACCAGGACAGGCTGTGTGTACCAGTTTTTGATGATTTGTGGACGAGGATCATTTGAGAGGCCCATGGTTCCAGGTATTCCATACATCCAGGTTCCACCAAGATGTATCATTACCATAAACATATTTATTGGTGGGATGTGATGAAGAAGGACAACGTAGATTATGTGGCCAACTGTCCTAATTGCCAACAGGTTAAGGCAGAACATCTTATGTCTGACGGTAATACTCAGACTATTGAGGTTCCATATTTTAAATGAGAGTCCATTAATATGGACTTCGTGGTTGGTCTTTCAAGGACTAGGAGACATTATTATTCCATATGGGTTATTGTGTATAAGATGACTAAGTCTGCCCAATTTATCCTGTTGAAGTCTACTTACAAAGCCGAGGATTGTGCAAAAGGTGAGATTATGAGATGGCATGGGATTCCTTTGTCTATCATTTCAAATAGAGGAGCTCACTTCACTTCACATTTCTGGAGATCCTTACAAAAAAGATTAGGCACGTAGGTAAAGCTTAGTACTACCTTTCATCCTAAGACTGATGGGAAAGTAAAGCACACCTTTCAGACATAGAAGGATATGTTGAGAGAGTGTGTGATTGACTTCAGAGGTAGTTGGGACGACCATCTGCCTTTGATAGATTTCTCGTATAATAATAGCTATCACTCCAACACTGGGATGCCACCATTTAAGGAACTGTATGGTATGAGGTGTACATCTCCAGTTGGGTGGTTCGAGGTTTCAGAGTCATCCATTTTGGGTCTAGAGATCATTTATGAGGCCTTAGAGAAGGTCATGGTGATTAGGTATAGGTTGTCTACTACTTACAGTCGGCAAAAGTCATATGAAGATAACAGAAAATGGCCTTAGAGTTTGATGTTGGTGACCCGGTCTATGTGAAGGTATCACTTACGAAGGGGGTGATAAGGTTTGGCAGGAAGGGCAAGTTGAGTCCGAAGTATGTGGGGCCTTATGAGATCCTACAGCGTGTGGGTAAGGTGGCCTATGAGTTGGCATTGCCCGCAGAATTATCTTCTGTCCATCCACTCTTTCATGTTACTATGTTAAAGAAGTGCCTAGGTGATCCAGCATCGATTCTTCCTATAAAGGATTGGGGGTCGATTAAGACTTGTCCTACGAGAAGGTGCCTGTTCAGATCTTAGATAGACAAGTCAATCGGCTGAGGAACAAGGATATTGCCACAGTGAAGGTATTATGGATGAATCATATTGTATAGGGGGATAAGTGGGAGGCCGAGGACGATATGAGATCCCAGTACCCTCATCTTTTCAGCTCTTGAGGTTAGACTTCTTATTCATACGTCTAAGTTTCCTTATCTCTCCATCATTTGCTATTGCTTGATTGTGCATAGTGATTGTGTTATATTAATACTGGAATTGTGCTAGATAGTAGTGGTGTCATTCGGGGCCGAATGTTCCTAAAGGGTGGGGTGGGGGTAATGTAACAACCCAAAAAATGTATAAAATAAGTAATACTTAATGTGTATAGAATGCCTACGATTAGACCGGGTTCACACGGATTGATACGCGTAGAAGCAGACCTCTTAACCCTTTCTACGTGCAAGTCAACTAACATGGGGAGTTAGTTGAGCTAGAAAATGTTAAGTCCAGGCATGTAGGACTCTCGAATATGAAGATTTACTCGAATGAGTCTTTACTGGACTTAAAAAGGGAAAATCTTATGTTTGTAGGGTCTAGGGGTAAATGTAAACGTCAATATAAACTTAAACATCAGGTTTAACATTAATGTAAACATCGACGTAAAGATCAACATGAACATGAATGTAAATTTAAACATCAACATAAATGTGAACATAATCATTAATTTTGACGTCAACATAAATGTAAATGTCATCCGAATCGTCAACTTGACATCACTGTAAACTTAGCTTAAACGTCAACGTGAATGTCAATGTAACACCACGTAGCCAAAACAGACCAAAAACCAGCTTTACAGAAAAGATCTGCAGGTGCAACCAATGGTGGCATCGATGGTCCGTAGGTCAGACAACTGTCCGTCCTGCAAAACCATCGATCGCTCTTAAACTCGCAAAACATTCAGCCCAAAAAATTGGTTAAATCTTGGACGACGGACGGACTTATAGTCCGTAGAGCAGACGACTGTCCGTGGTTCGTGACCGTCGATCGAGACCCCCTAAACCCACTCTCTTACAAGAGCTACGAATGACTAGCATGGTTCATAGGTGGAAAATTTGCAGACTGTTAAGGAAAAATATTGTTGGGTCAACTTCAAATGGTCATTACTTTTAGAAGAAATAGTTATATCCATTTTAGTAAAGGCCTGTCGAATAGGCCCAGTCGATGCACCCAACGACGGGGCGTCGATTAGACAACGGACCGTCAGTCTTGGACATCGTTTGGTCCGAAAGAAACTTTCCCAGGGGTCTTTTGGACCTTTCCCACTTCGTTTAAACCCTATGTTATGTTGTTTTTACTGTAAATCATCATATATTAGTCTGCTTAGGCCTAGACACATAATTAAAACATATCAAAGTAAAATCATTAAATCAAAACTTTGAAAATTAGAAGTAAGAGAGGAGAAAAAGCTCAAGAACCCTAATTCAAATATGCCACAAGTTTCAGTACTTCCATCGCCAAAATCTAAGTATTTTTCTGTGGATTTCATTGCCATGTATGTGGGATATCACTAGTGGTTTCCTTTTACCCATTTTGTCCCTAGTTTTAAGTCAGATTCTTGATTCCAATTTCATGATTAGATCTTGGGTTTTTTAGAACTTCAACAGAACTTTATCAATTTATTAGTTTTATGTTCAAAATGATGTTATCATGTCATTTCTCAGATAATCGCATGAATTTCAGAATCCTAACTATGTGTTTCTTTAGTTCTTAAATTATATATGTTCGCTCAGATTTTTTAGACACATTAAATATACATGCGTCAGTAATAAATGCATTATTAGAAGATTAATTTTTGCATTCTTAGCTTGCATGTTATGTTTTGAGCTAACATGTATTTACCATAACTCAGACATTATCATTATATTTACAAAAATCCATGGTAGTAGCATCATACTGAATTATACTAGGGTTCAGCGTACCCAAATAGTCCAAGAACTACTAGCCAAGTAGGTTGTAAGTCCCCCATGTGTTCAATAATTTTATTGATCACGCCAACATGCCTTTATACATTTGGCAAGGTATATTGGGTCACTTTGATGGGACGTATACATCGGACTCAACATTTAGCTCATGTGGTTTTATTATCTATTATTAGTAGCTCCCACTAATCAGTCAGTCTCTCTGCATTGACCACTTATTAATATATTTAGTATTAAGTTACAACATGTTATAAATTGGTCATTTCATCAAGTCCTCCTAATTGCGTGATTTCGAATCTTAAGCCAATAAAATGATGTCTAAGGGGTTATTATCTCATGTTCAGAGTGTTAATGATTTAGATAATGACATTCCTTCCCATAGACTTAGTGCCTATAGTGAATGAGTTCTAAGATGTATTTACATATGATTTGCCTAGACATCCTCCCCTTCTAGAGACTGATTTTTTTATCGACTTAGAACCCGATAGTAAACCAATTTAAATTCCACCATATAGAATGTCTCCAGCTGAACACATAGAGTTGAAGATACCGTTGAAAGATCTCACTAAGAAGGGTTTCATTAGCCGAGCATATCCCCTTGGGGCGCTCAAGTGTTGTTTGTGAAAAAGAATGATGGAACCCTTAGAATGTGTATCGATTATCGGTAAATCATCAATGTCAAAATCAAGAATAAGTATCCACTTCTCAGAATAGATGACTTGTTCGACCAACTCCAAGGTTTTAGTTTCTTCTCGAAGATTGATCTTCGTTTTGTGTACCATAAGCTTAGTGTTAGGGATGAAGATATTCCAAAGACATCCTCTCATACCCGTTATGGTTATTACGAGTTTGTTGTTATGTCATTTAGTCTCCCTAATTCACCTGCTGCATTTACGGATCTCATGAACAGAGTCTTCCGTAAATGCCTTGACTCTTTCGTCAGAGTATTCATTGATGACATTCTCATCTACTCTTAGACCAACGAAGAGCATGAACAACATTTAAGACTAACCTTACAGGTACTTAGACAACATCAGTTGTATGCCAAATTCAGCAAGTGTGA
This sequence comes from Solanum pennellii, assembly GCF_001406875.1. Lineage (NCBI taxonomy): Eukaryota > Viridiplantae > Streptophyta > Magnoliopsida > Solanales > Solanaceae > Solanum > Solanum pennellii. The sequence continues at coordinate 21,296,244 of NC_028642.1, read as the reverse complement.
ATTCTGGATAAGATCAGTGACCTTCTTGGGCCATGTTGTGTCCGATAATCGTGTTTGGTAGATCCCAAGAAGACAGAGGCTGTTAGAAACTGGAAAAAACCTCTTACTCCAACAGATGTTCATAGCTTCTTGGGATTGTCTAGTTTTTATCAAAGGTTTATGGAGGGGTTTCTTCCATTGCTGCTCCACTCACAGCTTTGGCGAAGAACAAAGTAAAGCTTTAATGGGAGAAAACTTTTGAGAAGTCTTTCCAGGACCTCAAGAATAGACTTACTTCAGAACCGGTGCTTACTATGCCTGAGTGTGACGATAATACATTGTTTATTGTGATTCAGCTAGGGATGGTTTGGGTTGTGTTCTTATGTAGGGTGGTAAGGTGATATCTTATGTGTAGACAACTCAAGGATCATGAGAAGAATTATCCCACTCATGACCTGGAGTTGGAAACTGTTTCTTTTGAACTGAAGCTGTGGAGGCAATACTTGTATGGAATGTATGTAGTATGTTCACTAACCACAAAATTCTTCAGTACGTGTTAACACAGAGGGAGTTGAATCTACGTCTGGGAAGATGGTTGGAGCTGTTGAATGACGACGACATGAATGTCCACTACCATCCAGGTAAGGATAATATTGTAGTTGATACTTCGAGTAGGATGAGCATTTGAATTACAACCCACGTTGAGCATGAGAAGAAGGAATTGGTGAAAGATATACATAGACTGACCAGACTTGGTGTGGGTTTGTTGATTCTACTAGTGGGGGTGTTTAAGTTCATTCTAGTTATGAATCATCCTTAGTATTTTCAGTAAAGGAGGGTCAGCATCTTGATCCTCTGTTATGGAGCTAAAGGACTTAGTGTTGGCTAAGATGAATGAGTCTTTAGTTATGGGAGATGACGACATACATAGGTACAAGGACAGGCTGTGTGTACCAGTTGTTGATGATTTGTGGACCAGGATCATTGGAGATGCCCATGGTTCCACGTATTCCATACATCTAGGTTCCACCAAGATGTATCATTATCATAAACATATTTATTGGTGCGATGTGATGAAGAAGGACTACATAGATTATGTGGCCAACTGTCCTAATTGCCAACAGGTTAAGGCAGAACATCTTAAGTCTGACGGTAATACTCAGACTATTGAGGTTCCATCTTTTAAATGAGAGTCCATTAATATGGACTTCGTGGTTGGTCTTTCAAGGACTAGGAGACATTATTATTCAATATGGGTTATTGTGTATAAGATGACTAAGTCTACCCACTTTATCCCGTTGAAGTCTACTTACAAAGCCGAGGATTGTGCAAAAATCTACATTGGTGAGATTATGAGATGGCATGGGGTTCCTTTGTCTATCATTTCAAATAGAGGAGCTCACTTCACTTCACATTTCTGGAGATCCTTACAAAAAAGCTTAGGAACGTAGGTAAAGCTTAGTACTAACTTTCATCCTAAGACTGATGGGAAAGTAAAGCACACCTTTCAGACATAGAAGGATATGTTGAGAGAGTGTGTGATTGTCTTCAGAGGTAGTTGGGACGACCATCTGCCTTTGATAGATGTCTCGTATAATAATAGCTATCACTCCAACACTGGGATGCCACCATTTAAGGCACTGTATGGTAGGAGGTGTACATCTCCAGTTGGGTGGTTCGAGGTTTCAGAGTCATCCATTTTGGGTCTAGAGATCATTTATGAGGCCTTAGAGAAGGTCAGGGTGATTAGGTATAGGTTGTCTAGTACTTACAGTCGGCAAAAGTCATATGCAGATAACAGAAAATGGCCTTGGAGTTTGATGTTGGTGACTGGTCTATGTGAAGGTTTCACTTACGAAGGGGGTGATAAGGTTTGGCAAGAAGGGGAAGTTGAGTCCGAAGTATGTGGGGTCGTATGAGATCCTACAGCGTGTGGGTGAGGTGGCCTATGAGTTGGCATTGTCCGAAGAATTATCTTCTGTCCATCAACTCTTTCATGTTACTATGTTAAAGAAGTGCCTAGGTGATCCAGCATCGATTCTTCCTATAAAGGATTGGGGGTCGATTAAGACTTGTCATACGAGAAGGTGCCTGTTCAGATCTTAGATAGACAAGTCAATCGGCTGAGGAACAAGGATATTGCCACAGTGAAGGTATTATGGATGAATCATCTTGTTTAGGGGGATAAGTGGGAGACCGAGGACGATATGAGATCCCAGTACCCTCATCTTTTCAGATCTTGAGGTTATACTTCTTATTCAAACGTCTAAGTTTCCTTATCTCTCCATTATTTTTTGCTATTGCTTGATTGTGCATAGTGATTGTCTTATTTAAAAATACTGGCATTGTGCTAGATAGTAGTGGTGTCATTCGGGGACGAATGTTCCTAAGGGGTGGGGTGGGGGTAATATAACAACCCAAAAAATGTATAAAATAAGTAATACTTAATGTGTATAGAATGCCTATGATTTGACCGGGTTCACACGGATTGATACGCGTAGAACCAGACCTCTGAACCGTTTCTACGTCCAAGTCAACTAACATGGGGAGTTAGTTGAGCTAGAAAATGTTATGTCCAGGCATGTAGGACTCTCGAATACGAAGATTTACTCCAATGAGTCTTTACTAGACTTAAAAAGGGAAAATCTTCTGTTTGTAGGGTCTAGGGGTAAAATAGTCTTTTTCCAGGCTAAGGTTAGTATCGTAATAGCCCTACATATTAAATTAATTATTTAATTAATAAGGTCGAGGGATATATTGGGGAGAGAGGGCCGGAAATTGGCCCTTGAAGTGAAGTCTTGCTACACCTAGGATCTAACCTAGGTGGAAGCAATAAATTAAATTTGTTTTTAATTTAAGTTGGTAAATTAATGAAATTAATTTATATTTATTATTCGTTAAATGTTTCAAAATACAGGGAAATCATATTTTTTATAAGTAAATAAAACCTTATTTGACTAAGTCCTAATCTAGACTACAGAGCCTAAGAAAACTCTTCTCTCATATGCTAACCTCTTTCTATTTCACGTCTCTATCATACTTATTCAAGATCTCTCTCTTCCAAAGTAACTTTCAAGAATAGAACCATGTTTTTCACACTTGAAGAACTCAGACGAAATCAAAAGAAAACAAATGTTAATCACATGTTAGGCAAAGGGAGGTTGTCCGTCAAGTGGTATTGACATGGAGGGCACTGGGACGTGATCTTGGGTGAAGTTTTTGGGCAGAAAGTAGAGGGTTTAAAGTACAAAAGGTATGGTTTCTCTTCTCTCTTGGTCCCTTTCCCAAGAGAAACCTTAAGGTTTAGATTATTCAGTCCATAAACTAGGGTTGTTCCTAGTTGCAAGTCCCTGTCACTAACTCCCAATGATTCGTAGGTTGGGTAGGATTGGTCGTAGATTTAATTGTTTGTTGTGTTTTCATGATTAATATGTTATGTTTGAGTATTTGAAATTGTATGAATGACGACCCATATGTTTTCGCAACTATGTGCATGTGTGTGCAAGAAAGTTAGTATTACTAGGGTGTCGACTTGAGACTCCAAAATGTTTAACGTTATGATTGTTAATTTACATGCATAAACCTATGTAAATCGTGATGTAATAAAATATGAAATATAATCTAATTTAAGTAGAAATCTCTTGGCTAAGAGAATCGATGAAAAATGCACCCCAAAACATGTTAAATAGTCTACGAATTACTCTATAAGTTCATGTGAAAATATTGATGAAAGTGAGCTGAAATATGACCAAATTTCCAGAAACTTACATGTTTATTTTAGGCTAAATGTAGATGAAAAAATCTGGAAAATTAATTGAGTAAAAAATGAGTTGAGGTCACAAAGATTTGAACCCGTGACCTCAGCCGTATAATGCCTTAAAATCGTAAAAGGGAAGTGGGGGTCAAGGGGATTCGATCTCGTGTGTGCTGGCTTAAAAGTTAAGTACAAAAAATTAAAAAAAAGAAATGTTAGGCGTGTGAATGGAACCCACGACCTCAATCAAACGAATGAGAGTGAAAGAAAAAGAAATGGGAGGCGTGAGAATAGAACCCACGACCTCCTAGGAAGATTTAACGGGGAAAATTTAAGAGGAATTAAAGAAAGGCTGTGGGGGTTCGAACCCACAACCCCTTGGCAAAGGGTGAGAGATTTTAAAGAATGGAAATTAAGAGAAAATGAGGTCGTGGAGGTTCGATCCCACATCCTCTCAATACAATTGACCGAGAAATGTAGAGAAAAACTAAGGGAAAATTAAAATGAATGTCTTTGTGCTCGATCTTGGGTAACGATGCCGTGTGGCCCGAAATATAATAAATGAAAAAATGTAAGTTCTGTCTAAGGGATTCTTAATAGGATTCCATTTCCTAAATTTATTTATTGATACATAATCCATACATGAATTAAATATTAAAGAATAATGTTGCCTACTTAGATCGAAATCGAGACCTTGGCATACATAAAAGATGCGTCGGTCTTGTACAATATAATGTTAGGATGATGTGAAATACATAAACGATTGATGAATGAAGCCTCATGGCTTGTATGTATAGACCCATAAGTGTAGGATACGTTTAAAAATAAGTGAACCTAATATGTATGTACTGAAATGATGTAACCCTGGAAGGGTAAAGTAAGAGTGTAAAACACACTAAATTGCCAAGTGCATTGACATATGATGAAATGAACAATGAAATGAACAATGAAATAATTAAATGAAAAAAGAATTGATGAAATTAACAATGAAATGACTAAACCCTTGAAGGTTTAAGTAAGAGTGTGAAACACACTAAATGGCCAAGTGCGTTGGCATATGATTAAATGAACATTCACGTAAAATTGGGTCAGTAATTATGAAGAGCAAATGTGCTAATATTACTGAATTTGGTGACAACATGATTTGAGGCTAATGTAAAAGATGAGAGCAATCTCAAATGAGCCTAAGTAAATTTTACCAAAACGTACTCACTTATGAGAGTGTAATGTTAATGAAGAGACTAGTCTCTATGCACACTCTAATGAAAGTATTGAGATTAAAACACTTAATACTAATGATGATATGAGAAATCATCTATTGATCTATGATGTCCTCATACTAGAAACCATCTTCCATGATGTATAAGTTGAATGTAATGGAAATTTATACTGAGAACCGATAGACTAGCTATGAGAGGTGATGCCTTCTTTAGGGAAGGGCGGAGGTTCACGTAACTCCCATGAGATGAGACTTTTATATCTCCTAGTCTTCGAAACTATACTGCCAGTATAGCGATATAGCGGGGTTCAATTCCCATGTATACTAGCATGTTTTAGGTCACTTTGACTGGTGATTCCACCTCTTTTCGGTGCGGGGGAGACACTGGATTTCATGATGATCACATGATTTATGTCTGTTAAAGTGAATGTTCCCCATGAATGAATAAGGCCAACCTCAAATAATGCACATAATAAAATGAATGATACCAAAGGTGTTAGGATAGGATAATCAAGAGGTGCGCTAGACTTAAGTAATGACACTAGGTCATTCTTGATTATTGCACAATGAACCTGATCAAAGTCTTAAACTACATCCTAGGTATAGCTGGTGTATACACTAGCCTATCAATGAAATATAATGAAGTATGTATCAATCAATAAAGAAGACTCTGTGTTTGCTAAAGAATGCTCCCTAGTTGCGGTACCATATTTTGAGCCTTCATTTTCGGGAAGTCTTGATGTCAATTCCATTATTCCATGGTCTCATAACATATGAATGAATGATATGAAAAATGTTATTTGCTATATGCAATATGTTATGTGCTATGTTAAAGATGTTATGTGTTCTGTGCAATATAATATGTATGATGATGCATGTTACTCTCATTGCATGAAATTCCTAATCCAAATTTTTATAAGTTCACTCACTTACCTAATCCAATATTGGAAAGCTCACTAACATTCCTAATCCCAATTTGACAAGTCCACTAACTTGACTTTCCATAATAATGTTGTTAGAAAAGATCTATTCTTACTCATGCTTGTCCTTTGTGTGTTCTTACATATACCCATACATAGTACAAGTGTGTACTAACCCTATAAAACTATACAATTTTAGGTGCGGGCACAAGTGGACGCTAGAGCTACAGGTTGACGCTGAAACTATCCGAACGTGGAGCATTCATCTGGACTTGGTAGGAACTCATGCTATTGAGGATGATTTCTCATTATATTGTAACTTAGTTATAGGATTTAGCTAGTTGAGTATGTTCGACTAACGTTTTTTCCATTTTTGTTCAGAAATTGTATTGGTGGTATAATGGGAAGTTTAGATTTAATGTTATATTAAACTATTTTTTTCATTTGATGATCTTAATTTTAGATGGTTGATGTTGAAAAATTATGAATCTAATACAATGTTTAGTATGTATGTTAAGAAACAAAAAGTTCCAAATTTTTTGCTAATATTAACCGAGACGAAGTAAGAATGTCGTGAATAGGCTTGTTACGACCTTTGAGAGGTAAACGACAACGGTCTTGTCTAGGGTCTAGACTCTTTTCGTGACATTATTACTTAGAGAATCACATGAATTTCAGAACCCTAGCTATGTATTTCTTTAGTTCTTCTATAACATCTGTTATGTTAAATATTTTAGTCACTTCATATATACATGCCTCAGTTATAAATGCCTTATTACTAGATTAATTTTGCATTCTTTGTTTGCATGTTCAATTTTGAGCTATCTAGTATATACAAAAAAATCAAACATAATCAGTAAATTTATAGAATCAATGGGAGTAGCATAATACCGAGTTGGACTAGGGTTCAGCATACCTAAATAGTCTCAGCAGTACTAGCCAAGTAGGTTGTAAGTCCCCTATGTGGGAAATCATTTTACTGATCACGCCAGCATGCCTTTATACCTTTGGCAGGGTTTATTGGGTTCTCTCGATGGGGTGTATACATTGGACTCCACATTTAGCTCATGTAATTTTATTATCGGTTATTAGTAGTTCCCAAAGTTCAGTAAGACTCTCTGCTTAAACCATTTAATAGTATATTCAGTATCAAGTTTTAGCATGTTATAAATTAATCATTGCATCAAGTTAGCTCACAATTCTGTTTATCATGTCAGATTATTATACTTACTTCTATTCTTGTTCAATCTTGTTTTTTTCAGCTTTACTCTATCATACATGCTCAGTACCTTTCAAGTATTGACGCATACGAGCACTACATCTTCTCATGATGTAGGTTCAAGTTCTAAGCATCTAGATCACGCATAGATTGATTTCCGATGTGAAACTCAGTAGATTCAGTGGTTAGTCCTCATTCTCCGAGGACAACAATCATGAGTGTCATTTAAGTCATTAGTCATTTAGTTTCAATTTTTGCTAGATTTAATTATGGGCTTGTACCAGAATTTCTAGTCCAGTTTATAAGTTTATTTTAGACATAGTTATATTCATCTTAGTATTGAGTTAATATTCCTTTGTATTAAACTCATTGTTTTCAAATATACCAGTTATAGAATATTGATATTCCCCATCTTTTTAGATTTAATTATGATTTAGCTTCCGCAATGTTTTATTATCTTTATTATTCTCATGATCATTCCAACATGGTTAGCTTGGGATCACTTGTGTTTCTAGGTTCTGTGTCTATCTCGGGGGTAGCTCGGGGCTTGACAAAACTTGGTAGCAGAGCACTAGGTTTATGTGTCCTACGATGTTTGTAAAGCCGCATTAAGTAGAGTGCTTTTCATAGGTGTGAAGTGCACCACATACAATGAGCGGGAGGCGGTGAAGTGTTTTAGGAAAAACTTTACTTTCTTGTTACTCTTATCATGCGTGAGGTATGATCTTATTCTATTCTAACTTGACGTTCTACATTTATGATCATGCCTCCTCATAGAGCTAACACTAGGAATTGGAACGCCACAAATGCAAATGCAGCTCCTCCAGCCCTAGATCAAAAAGTCTCTAATGTTGAGTTATGAAATTCCATAAAGATGTTGGCTCAGAGTATGACTAACAAGAACAATCGGGTTCATGCTCGTGTGAATGAAAATGGTCGATCAATAGCAATAAAGGTCTGTGACTATGTTAGGATAAATCCGTCTGAGTTCTTAGGATCATAGACTAATGTGGATCCTCATAATTTCTTGGATGACATCAGTAATATCTTTGAGGTAATGCAAGTCACATGGAATGAGCGGGTTTAGTTTAGCATCATAGCAGTTGAAGGATGTTGCTCATATCTGGTACACCCAGTGGAAGGAGAATTCGGATGTAAATAAGGCTCCTATCACTTCGAATTTCTTTAATGAGACTTTTCTCGCCAGGTTTTTCTCAATAGAGTTGTGAGAAGCACAAGCCCAAGAATTAATGAACTTAAGGACAGGTAACATGACAGTGCAATAGTATGGACTCAAGTTTAACCAACTCTCCCGGTGTGATCCTCACATGGTTGCTGACTCCAAGGAGCAGATGAATAATTTTTTTTATGGAGTATCAGATTTGGTGTGAATGAAGAAATGTGACGGTACTTGGAGATTTGAACATCTCTAGACCTATCACACATGCTCAGCATGTTGAGGTGATAACCTTAGGGAACATGATAAGAAAAATAAAAGGCTAGGAATGGAAACTATGACTATTCTTAGCATAAGTCGGGTGGTAGAAATTGCTCGTATGGTTAGATGAAGTTTTCGGTTCGAGCTCCTTCGTTAGCTAGTATTCTATCCTACAAGACTTACTAGGATCTAAATCTCAGGGAAGTGTTTCAGGTACCATGACTTACCCCACTTTCCCTAAGTGTGGTAAGAACCATGCTGGTGAGTGTCTTGCAGGAAAAGAAGGATATTTTTGTTGTAGTTAGTCTGGTCTCAAGTTGAGGGATTTTTCTTCTAGACAATGTCTAGGAGGTGGTAATGGTATCTCAGTCTACAACTTCAGCAGCAAGAGCAAGTTGCCCAACTCAGCAGGGTAACTCATTTGGTAAAGGTGGTGGTCAGTTCCAGAAAAGGTTTTATGCTCTTCAGGCTCGCTAGGATCACGAAGGTTTTCCTGATGTCGTCACTGGCATGTTACGTGTATTTGACTTTGATGTTTATGCATTGTTATATCCAGGGGCTACTCTTTATTTTGTTACTTATTACAAAATAGTCCATTTCAATATCACTCTAGAAAATCTCTCAAAACCTTTATTGGTCTTTACTCCAGTAGGTGACCTAGTTATAGCTAGACGGGTACTATGAAATTTCCCTGTTATAGCCTCTCAGAAAGTCACCTCATCAGATCTAGTAGAGTTAGAAATGGTAGACTTCGATGTCATTGTAGGAATGGATTGGTTACACTCATGTTATTCATCATTTGATTGTAGAACTAGGATTGTTTGTTTTCACTTTCCAGACAAACCAATCTTAGAATGGAAGGGTAGTAGCTTAGAGCTTATGGGTCGATTTATTTCATACCTTAAGTCATTAAAGATGATATCTAAGGGTTATGTCTATTATCTAGTTCGGGTTAAGGATTCTAGCTTCAAAACCCCAATTCTTGAGTCAGTTTCAGTAGTTTGTGTTTCAAGATGTGTTTCCAAAAGATATTCCTGGAGTCCCTCCCGAAAGGAAATTGACTTTGGAATTGATCTCCTTCAAGATACCAAGCCTATTTCTATTCGTACTTACATAATGGTTCCACTAGAGCTCAAGGAATGGAAGCAGTTGAAAGACCTTGTTGATAAGGGTTTCATCAGACCTATTATTTCACCATGGTGTGCACCGGTGTTGTTAGTAAGAAAGAAAGATTGTTCTTTCAGAATGTGCATTGACTATAGAAACTTGAACAACGTAATAATGAAGAATATGTATCCCATCACCAGGATTGATGATTTGTTTGACAAACTTCAGGGTGCTAGACATTTCTCAAAGGTAGACCTCAGATTGGGTTATCATTAACTTATAGTCAGAGATAGTGACATTATGAAAACAGCCTTTCAAATTCGGTATGGTCATTATGAATTTGTAGTTGTTTCTGTTGGAATAACTAACGCTCCAGCAGCTTTCATGAATTTGATAAAAAAGATTGTTCAAACAGTACTTAGACTTGTTCGTTATTGTCTTTATTAAATATATCCTCATTTACTCTATGAGTGAGAAAGAATATGCGAGTCATTTGAGATTTGCTCTGCAGACTCTCAAAAAATCGCCAATTATTCACTAAGTTTAGTAAATTGGACTTTTGGTTGCAATCAGTTTCTTTCCTTTGTCTCATTGTATATAGCGAAGCGATCCTAGTAGATTCACAGATGATAGAAGTAATGAAACGATGGCCTTGACCTACCTCTACTATGGATATCAGAAGTTTTTTAGTTCTAGCGAGTTATTACAGAAGGTTTGTGGAAGGATTTTCATCCATAGCCTCACCATTAACTAGATTGAGTCAGAAGATGGTCAAGTTTCAATGGTCAGATGATTGTGAGAAAAGTTTTGCAGAGTTTATAACAAGATTGGCTACAATTAATGTCTGGACTCTACTACAGGGTTCAAATGGTTATGTTATCTATTGTGATGCATCCAGAGTTCGCCTAGGTTGTGTGTTGATGCAGCGAGGTAAGGTGATAGCTTATGCATCTAGGCATCTTAAGGTGAATGAGAAGAACTATCCAACTCATGACCTCGATCTTCTAGCAGTGGTGTTTGAACTAATGATATGAACACACTACATGTATGGTGTCAATGCATATGAGTTCACAGATCATCAGAGCCTTCATTATGTGTTTCACAAAGAAAGAGTTGAATCTTTGCCAAAGCAGATGTCTTGAGTTCCTTAAGGATTATGATATGAGTGTGCATTATCATCTTGGTAAGGCTAATGTTGTAGCTGATTGTCTTAGTAGATTATCTATGGGTAGTGTATCCTATGTTGATAAGAGCTAGTGAAGGATGTTCATGGGCTTGCTCGCTTGGGAGTTCACATTATGAGCATGTCAAACAATGGTGTAAAAATTCTTATTAGGATAGATTCGTCTTTGAAAGTGGAGGTTAAGGAAATGCAACAAAGTGACCCACACTTGCTTGAACTTACGGGTGTAGTCCATAATTAGAGATTGGGGGTTTTCTCCCAAGGGGGAGATTGTCCATTTCGCTACCTTGGTAGATTGTGTATTCCTGATGTTGGCGAGTTGCGACAAAATATTCTTGAAGAAGCCCATTAATCAAGATATTCTATTCATCCAGGTGTCACTAAGATGTACTTTAATCTGCGAGAAGTCTATTGGTGGAATGGAATGAAGAGGGATATAGAAGATTTTGTGAGTAAGTGCCCCAATTGCCTGCAAGTAAAGATAGAACATCAACAACTAGGAGGTGTGACTCAAGAGATAGATATTCCTACTTGGAAGTGGGATGTGATTAATATGGATTTCATCACGAAATTACCATATACTCGCAGACAAATGACTCAATTCGGGTTATAGTTGATAAAATGACTAAGTCTTCTAGCTTTTAAGAAGTCAAGAGTAAAGATTTTGGTGGAGGACTATGCCAAGCTTTACATCAATGAAATTGTGAGGTTGCATGGGGTTCCTTTGTCAATCATTTAAGATAGAGGTCCTCAGTTTACGTCTCATTTCTTGATGTAATTTAAGAAAGGTGTTGGTACTCAAGTTAACCTAAGTAAAACATTTCATCCACAGACGGATGGGAAGGCAAAGCCTACCATTCATAACATAGAGAATATGTTGAGAGCTTGTATGATCGATTTCAAAGGTAGTTGGGATGATCACCTATCTATTATTGAGTTTTCCTACAATAATTGCTACCATTCAAGCATTCAGATGGCCCTTATGTGGATTTATATAGGCGTAGATGTAGATCTCATGTTGGTTTGTTTGAAATAGGTGAAGCATCTTTGATAAGGCCATATTAAGTCCTTTATGCTATAGATAAAGTGAAACTCATTAGAGATAGATTAAAGACAGCCCAAAGTATTAAGAAATCTTATGTAGATGTAAGGAGAACGGAACTATAGTTCATGGTAAAGGATTGGGTTTTTCAGAAGGTCTCACCTATGAAAGGAGTTATGTGATTTCGAAAGAAAGGGAAAATCAGTCCTAAATATGTAGTACCTTACAAGATCTTGAAAAGGGTTGGCAAGATGGCATATGTGTTAGAGTTTCCAGCAGAACTAGCATTAGTGCATCCGGTCTTCTACATCTCACTCTTGATGAAGTGTGTGGGTGATCCAGCCTCTATAGTGCCATTGTAGAGTGTCGCGGTGAAAGATAGTTTTTCTTATGAGCATGTACAAGTTAAGATTCTTGACTGTCATGTTAGAAGGTTGAAAAATAAAGAAGTCGCTTAAGTTAAGGTTTTGTAGAGGATTCATTCCTTAGAGCGAGCTAGTTAGGAAGTAGAAGCATCCATGAAAGTCAAATATCCTCACCTCTTTCCTTCCAATTCCACTCCAGCTTGAGTTAATAGTTCCACTTCAGTTTTTCAGTCATTCATGCGTGAATTCATTCTTAGAATAATGTTCCCTAAGTTTGTACTTGCATTTTAAGCGTATTTTCATATTATCGGAACTTAGAACTCAATCCAGTCAGAAACTCAAATCTCAGTGTTTAGTAGTATGGTTTGAAGCTCTCTTCATCTAGTTCAGCTAGTTTAGTATTCATTCAAGGACGAATTTTCCAAATGGTATATAATGTAACACACCATAGCCAATATAGGCCATAAACAAGCTTTACAATAAAAACTGCAGGTGCAACAAACGGTGGCATCGACAGTGCGTCCAGCACAACCGTCGAGGGGATCAGAAAATCACAAAAATTTCAGCATCAAATATTATTTATGTCTTTGACGGACGGACTTACGGCACGTAAGTTAGACTACGCTGTGTAGTCCGTGATCGTCGATCGAGACTCCCATTCACCCTCTCTTTTTCAAGAGCTACAGATGACCATTACGCTCCGTGGGTGGAAAATTTGCTGACAGTAAAGGGAAAATGCAGTTGGGTAAACTTCAAATGATCATTACTCATAGCACAAACTAATTAGGTATACCATGGCCTACCTACGAATAGATAATTAAATTATCTTTCTATATCCACCGACCTTTCTAAAATCAGACCTCCGAGTAAAAACTTATTCCAATTTTAGTAAATCCCTGTCGAAATGCCCTAGCCGACGGACCCAACGACGGGGCATCGGTAAGACGACAGACCGTTAGTCGTCGCCGTCGTTTGGTCCTACAAGAAATTTCTCAGGGGTCTTTTGGATTTTTCCCACTTCGTTTAAACCCTAAGTTACCTTTTTTTTGACCCTAAATCATCATATTGTAGTAAGTTTAAGCCTAGAAACATGATTAAAACATATCTAAGTCAAATCATTAAATCTAATTTTAGAAAATTAGAAGCAATAGAGGAGAAGAAGCTCAAGAATGCCACAAGTTCAAGTTGTTCGACCCCCGAAACCTAAGTATTTTTCCGTGGATTTCATTACCAAGTATGTGGGATTTCAATAGTGGGTTCCATTCACCCATTGGATCCCTAGTTTTCAATCAGATTCTTTATTCATGTATCATTATTTGATCTAGGGTTTGTAGAACATTAACATAACTTTATGAATTTATTAGTTTTATGATTCAAAGAAGATTATCATGTTATTACTCAGATACTCGAATTAATTTAAAAACCATAGCGATGTATTTCTTTAATTCTTTAATTACATCTGTTCGGTCGGGCATTTCGGACACTTCAGATATTCATGCCTCTATTTTAAAGGTATAATAACCATATTAATTGTTGCATTCTCATTCTGCATTTTCATTCTCGATATATCTAATATTTACATATTCTCAGATATAATCACTATATTTACAAAATCTATTGGAGTAGCATAATACCGAGTTGTACTAGGGTTCAACGTAACCAAATAATCCCTGAACTTCTAGCCCAGTAGGTTGTAAGTTCCCTATATGTTCAATTATTTTAGTGATCACGCCAGCATGCCATTATACCTTTGGCACTGTATATTGGGTCCTCTAGATGAGGCGTATACATCAAACTCAATAGTTAGATGATGTGGTTTTATTATCTGTTATTAGTAGCTCCCACAGATCAGTCAGACTCTCTGCATTGACCATTTATCAATACATTCAGTATTAAGTTTCAGCATGTTATAAATTGGTAATTGCATCAAGTTAGTTTAGAATTCAGTTTATCATATCAGATTATTAGACTTGCTTTTATGCTTGTTCAGTTATGTTTTATTGCATCTTTACTCTATCCTATACTCTTAGTACCTTTCAAGTAATGACGCATACGTGCACTACATCTTCTCATGATGTAGGTTCAGGTTTTCAGCATCCAGATGCGCATCATAAATTTCTTATTTGAAGTTTAGCAGATTTAGTGGAGAGTCCTCATTTTACGATGACAAAAGTTATGAGTGTCATTCAAGTCTTTAGTCATTTAGTCTCAGTTTTTGCTAGATTTATTTGGGGCTTGTCCCAGTATTTCTAGTCCAATTAAGAGGTTTATTTTAGACATAGTTAGATTCAACTTAATATTGAGTTAATATTTCCTTTGTATTAAACTCATTGTTTTCAAATATCTCAGTTATATAATATCATTATTCCCCATCTTTTAAGATTTAATTATGATTTAGCTTCCGCATCAGTTTATTATCTTTAGTATGCTCATGATCATTCCTGCAGGGTTAGCTTGGGATCACTTGTATTCCTATGTTTTGTGTCTATGTCTCGAGAGTAGCTCGGGGAGTGACAGTCAACTACAACGTAAACATTAATGTCAACGTCAATATCAATGTCAACGAGCACGTCAACATCAACATAAATATAACTGTGAACATCAATATGAACGTGATCGTAAACATCAATGTGAACGTGAACATCAATGTGAATTTGAATGTTAATGTCAATGCAAACTTGAACATCAACATGAATGTGAATATGAACATAAACGTCAAATTGAACGTTAATATAAACATCAGTGTGAATGTCATTGTAAACGTCAACGCTAACGTGTACATGACGTCAATATCAACGTTAAAGTGAACATGAACATCACCGTAATGTAAACATCAACACGAATGTCTATGTGAATGTCAATGTTAATGTCAACGTGAACATCAACATGAACGTTAATGCGAATGTGAACTTCAACATGAATATCATCGTGAACATCAACATGAATGTCAACGTCAATGTAAACGTCAACTTGAACGTAGACTTAAAAATCAGCATGAGAGTTAATGTCAATATCAACATAAACGAGAACGTCAATGTCAATAAGAATGTGAATGTCAATATCAACATAAATGTAAACATCAATGTGAACCTCAATGTGAATGTGAACATCACAATTAATGTGAAAGTGAACGTGAACGTGAATGTAAGCATGAACTCTAACATCAATGTAAACAATAACGTCAACATCAATATCAATTTAAATGAGAATGACAATATTAATATAAGTGTGAACATAAATGAAAACGTGAACGTCGATATGTATGTCAATGTCAATATTAATGTGAACGTCAATTTAGATTTCAATGTGAACATCAACATCAATGTTAACGTGAACGTAAACTTCAAACGTGAACATGAACTCCAATGTGAACGTCAATGTCAACATCAACATAAACGTAAACTTGAATGTGAACATAAACGTAAAAGTCAGCATGAACATCAATGTCAATGTCAACATAATAGTAAATGTTAAGGTCAACATTAACGTCAATGTCACTTTTAACATCAACATGAAATCCAACGTGAACATCAACATAATGTTAACATGAAGATCAAAATAAACGTACATGTGTACGTCAACTTGAAAGTGCATGTGAACGTCAATATTAATGTTAGCACTAACATCAACATGAATGTGAACGTCAATGTCAACGTTAATATGAACATGAACATTAACGTCAACGTTAATGTTAACTTCAACATGATTATCAATGTAAATGTAAACTTTAATGTTAATGTGAACGTCAACCTTAGCGTTAGCATGATATCAATGTTAACATTAGCGTGAACGTTATCATCAATATAAATGTCAACATCAATGTGGATGTCAACTTGCACGTCAACATACATGTCAATGTACACATGTACACATCAATGTGAATATGAACAGGAACGTGAACATCAAATTGAAAGTCAACATACACCTAAACGTTTATGTTAATGTCCACAAAGTCTCAATCTAAACGTAAACGTAAATATCAACATCAACATTAACTTAAATGTCAACTTAAACATAAACTTTAACGTGAACATAAATGTTAATGTTAATGTAAAATTCAATGTTAATGTCAACGTGAACATGAACGTCAAAATCTATGTGAATTTTAACGTAAATATGAATGTGAACAACCACATCAAAGTAAACGTGAATTCAACACAAACGTCAATGTCAATGTCAATGTGAAATTCAATGTGAACATCAATGTTAACGTCAACATGAACGTTAACATTAACGTGAATAAGATATTTATTGTGAACATGAATGTAAACGTAGATGTAAGACCCCTAAAATGAGTTAGGGTTTCTAGAGCCTAACATGTTCTTCATAAGGATTTAAGGTCCTAAAATGTATTGTAATATGGTTTTGAGTCATTATGAAATGTTGGAGGTGATTTGGAAGTCAAACGTCAAGGGACGATCAAGATGTTATTTGTCTAATGTGTCTATACATGCTTATATTTGTATATTATGAGCTTATGAAGCCTCAAAATGAGCTATAAAGATATTTATATGTAGTATATGGTTTTTCATGAAGTTATTAGGTCTAACGTCCAAGAACGTCTAAGACATTCGAAAGTTAGCCGTTAATACATTTAAGTATGTCATTTATGGGGCCTAGCATGTTTGGGCGTGCTTTGTGTGTGCATTTTGGGTGAAACTTCCATGGAAGGTCCTTCAATTGTAGATGTGCATATTTATGTTTGAAACTTCCGAGTATAATTTCTTATGGACCCGCAAAAGGGCCCACAAGAAGAACCCAAGGGCTGTCGATGTACTTCCTTGGCAATGTCAATCGACGATCTCCAAGTGACGCCTCGTCAGTACAACGATGCCCCGTCTATTGGGGCGTTGGTTGATATTTAGCCACTGGAGCTGAACCCACCAAGAGGAAGCTGCAATCATAAACGATGGAGCAGCAGGACGCCATGTCGTCCAGTCGACGCTTCGTCGATGTTGTCTA
Source organism: Solanum pennellii (assembly GCF_001406875.1). Classification (NCBI taxonomy): domain Eukaryota; kingdom Viridiplantae; phylum Streptophyta; class Magnoliopsida; order Solanales; family Solanaceae; genus Solanum; species Solanum pennellii. Next base: position 21,279,056 of record NC_028642.1, on the reverse strand, counting down.
TCTATGGTGGCGTGCAACTGCCTCATTAAGGAGTGAATGGTAAAATCACCCCAGGTCCTAACCTGAGCCTACTTGATTTATTTATCTACTTTTTGGGTGTATTTAAGGGATCAAACACCTGAACAACCCATTCCTAATCCAATTTAAACCAAATAAAGTTTCCCTTCATAACCAATTCTCCCTAGAAACCTCTATTTAAGGTGAAGCTAAACACCTTGGAGCTTGAGTAAGCTGAATGCATCATTCTCTCTAGGGGGATGGTGTTCATAGATACCAGGGAAGATTGTTTATGACCAATATTGTTAATCTGAGACCTAATATTAGTGGAGACGCTAATGGCTCTAGGTATTCCATTAATCTACGTTCCACCTATATGTTTCATGATCTCAAGGAGATCTATTGGTGGGAAGGTATGAAGCGAGATATTTCTATGTTTGTGGAGGAGTGATGCAATTGCTAACTGGTTAAGGCTGAACACCTTAAGCCTGAAGGTCTCTCCCAGTGGATTGAGATCCCAACATGGAAGTGGAAGTATTTTAATATATACTTTGTGGTTCGTAAGTCGTGTGATCCCTATTCTTTACATCAATTATGGTTAGTTGTGATAAACTCAAGATTTTGTATTGCAGTATGCCCTGTATTAGGATTTACGATGTCTTGACTATTGTTTATGAGGTGCTGGCTAAGATGTAAATGTTATAAGGATGTTGAATGATTTACTAATGCGCCATTTTATGAAGTGATATGTGAATGTTCTAACGTCACTTACATGAATTGTAATGAAAGGATTATACTCGTGCAATTTTATTGAGATATGACGATGATGATTATGATGATGTTATACAAGGGTTAGACCCTATGACCAACTATAATCTATGATGATTAACAAAGACATTAAAGAAATTCCAAAAATTGATTTAGCTTAGCATCGACTGAAACTGACAATGGGAGATGATGGCTTTCAAAAGAGGAAGATTCACCCTATAGTTCCATAAGAGTTGTTGACTTCCCTATGAGGGATACTAATCCATTGGATTACCATGAGAGGAGGCCACAAATGACAAGTGCTATGTAGTGGTATTATACCTATCCTTAGTTCTTGAACAATGTTGCCCCCAGAGGAAGACTAGCTAGTTGATCCACCTATAAAGCAACGTTAATGTTTGGTTTTACTTTGGTAGATAGATCACCTTCCTTCGATGTAAGGTTATACAACACAGGATTCCACACTTAGCTCTTATGGTCTATGTCAGTTAAGTAAAGCGTTACGTAAACCAAAATGAAGTAATGAATTACAAATGAACTAGGGTGACTTGAAAGGTTTACTTAGCTTAAATAGGGGTATGGGACTCTGCGAATTCCTTGCACTAGTTTTCCTTGAAAGGAACTTCAGGAGGTTGTATTTATATATTGATATGCTTATGAAGATACATGATATGTATATGATAAACTTGTGCATTTTTGATACTATATGTTGACTAGTTTCATTTTTTACTGTGTGTTGTTCTACATTGTTAAAGTTTGATGATATCTTTTCTTAAAATTCATGCTATGTGAAGTGGGATGTTGGTCATGATTCTTGATGGGTTACTTGAATGAGTAAGGTTATGGGGCTTTGCTTGGTCATTGCACTTGTTGACTTGATAGGGGTTGCGTGTAAATGTCTTGCTTGTGGTTATTTATGACTTATGATAGAGTTACTTGGCTAAGGGTTGACGATTATGAGGAATGCTCTGGAAAGTGGGGTTGAAAGAACAAAGAGAGTGAAAGAAAAAAGTAAAGTGCCTCAAACATTAGATGAAAGAAAAGTAAAAAAAATAAAAATAAAAATTAAAAAATACAAGAAATACAAGCAAGAAAAGAAGAGAGTCACTTACACAAATTAAGAAAGAAGGGAAAATAGAAAGGTGAAAGAATATGAGAAACTGGGCGAGATAAAATATTAAAAAGTGATATGTTTAGCCGATATGTGAAGGAGGACAAAAATTCACTAAAGTATACCTAAATATACCCTACCTGACCATGAGTCTATGTTACAAGATAAAAAAGTCCTATCGTGATCCTAAGAGTTGTATAGAGAACTTAAATCAATGAAAATTAGGGCAAGCTTATGGCAATATGTATGAATGAGTATGAATTTGTTATGAGAGTGAGTGTTGAAAAGTAATCCTTATATTCAAACTGAAATCATTGTGTGAAAAATGAGGATTTTGTTTTGAAGTGAGGACACTAGTTGCAATACCGAAAATATTAGCACCTCAGAGAGAAATTGAAGAGGATAGGTGTTAGTGCCTGATGAGTCTATGTCATGGTCTGATTCCACATAATTCAAGCGTAATAGTGATAGCATGCATAAATATGATAAGATTGATCGGGATTTATAGCCAAATGATTGCGAAGGATAAAACATGGATACAATTGTACAAAGATTTTTTATTGAGTCATAGTGCGTCGCTTGAGGACAAACAACTTATTTAAGTTGAGGGTCTTGATATACCGTGGTTTCACGGTATTATTAATACTTTTTACTTAAGTTTAGTGGGCCCAAAAGCCTTTTTATGTAACTTTCTCTTTGTTTGCCGGAAATCTGTCTAAAAGATGAATGCAGAGGTTTTGGAGAAAGAAATAAAGAAAAGTACCACCTACGGAACATGTGACGTTCCGTAGGTGGCATCGTAGTGCAGCTGCTGAAGGAGGATGGGGAAGTGTGACCAAGAGTAAGTTACGGAGTGCGTGACGGACCGTCGTGGCCATGACGGTCCGTCCTGCTAGTTCGTTATGAAATTCAGAGAAGTAGTCCCAGTACCCAAATTCCAAGAGTTCAAGTGTTTTTGAACGGAGACCCTCGATGGACCATTGTGCCTGTGACGATCCGTCATACCTGCCGTCGAGGGTAATGAAGAGAGCAGCAGAAGAAATTGCACAAGTATGGGATGACTGAGTCCATGACGGTCCGTCCTGACTACGACAATCCGTCGCGAGGCCGTCGATCTAGCAGCGTTTTGACAGATTTCCCGCAAATAGAGTACTTATTTAATTAGGTTTTCTTTTTATAAATGGTTCAAAAAACCCCGTTTTTGAGGTTAGACCCTTGATTATTTTTAGACTATTTGTTAGACTCTTGATTTTTGAGCTTCTTTTGTGGAATAGACTTGAGGATTATTGTAACACTTTTGGAAAATCTTTGTTTTTCAATAAATTTCAGTAATTGATTGTTAGTGATTTTTGTTGATTAATCAAGCGAACTTTCGGATTTCACTCTTTCTCATTGAAGTAAGTGCATGAATTATTATATCATATATTTGAATATTGTGATTATGACTATGGGTAACTAAACTCCATAACTAGGGTTGTGGGAACCATCGGCGAATAAAGAGGTAAAATCTAACTAAAATAACACTTCTAGCATAGTGTCTTGCATGTATTGATAATTCTTTCGCTTAGAAGTCTTTTTAACGGATAGCCAACGTTACCTTAATGCTACTTGCCGGACCAAGGAGGTAGATAATAGGAAAAGAATTATCAACATAGATTTAGTGTATACTATCTAATAGGCTAGTATTGATTGGTACGAGGTAACAACTTAGTAAAATATAGAAGACGATGCTTAATATGAGGTAAAGATAAGGGATAGTACAGCAACACACGTAGCCGGACCAAGGTGCAGAGTGAAATTTTCTTGATGCCGGACCAAGGATTTAGAAATACATAGCTTATCAGTTTGCATACAAGATACTAGGAAAGAATTGTTATAGTTAGAATTATCAAGTTATGAACTTGTGGGGAACATGTAAACCCTTGTTACTTTTATTAATTTATTTAACTCCAACATGAAGTTGTTAGTTGTCTTCTTCAATTTCTCTAGTTATTTTCATTTATTTAGAAATAGAAAATCCCCTTTTAGCATTTTTGCTTTCCAAGGAAATAATTGACTGAACAATAATAATAATAGATTGAATTTAAGTGTAAACTATTTTCCTCATGGGAACGATCCCAACCTCATTAGTTGGGTTATTTACTTGACACGACCGCTTTACTTCTTATTTGAGAAGTATGTTTGAGTGTATCAAATTTTGGTGTCGTTGCCGGGGAAAGTAGCTTTTAGATTAACTTAAACTTATTACTATAGTTAAGTTGATATTTTCTTGATTTTACTTTGTTTTTGTGTTTTGTATTCTTGCAGAATCATTTCCCATATATGCCAAATACATGGAGAGGAAGAGAACCCTTGTTTCCCTACGATCACTAATTAGAGTGTACACTAAGCTACTGATGCGAAACTTGGGAATTAATGATGATGATCTAAACCAGAACATCCCAACTATGACAAACTTGGGAATTAATGATGATGATCTAAACAGAGGGTACAAAATCCCGCTCCACGTCCCCAAGAATACTACAGAAGCTATGACAATATAGTAGACCCTGATGGGCCACTTGTCTTGCCCCCACTACCACCAGGCCACACCTTTGTGGTAACTAGAAGCCTGATGCAAATTCTCACTGCCAGAGGTTTGTTTTCAGTGCTACCTTCCTAGGATCCACATGCCCATATAGCTAAGGTTAGGGCAGTGTGTAAATGTTGTGTAGGGAGGCCTGACTTGGACTTGGATGTAATAGGGCTAAGAGAGTTTCCTCTCTCACTGACAGGAGAGGCAGCTATTTGGTTCACTGAGCTCCCATATAACTCAATTTTCACTTGGAATCAACTAAGGCATGTTTTCTTAGCATGCTACTACCCGGTCTCCAAGAAACTAAACCACAAAGACAGAGTGCACAACTTTGTGGCAATACTAGCAGAGACAGTTAGTAGTTCTAGGGATATATTAACCTCGTTCTTGAGAAGCGTCCCAAATCACTGTAGAAATGATGAGTCACTGAAGGATTATTTTAATCGGGGAGAGGATGATAATAATAAAGCAGTGTTGGACACTATAGCATGTTGATCTTATGGGGAGTGTCCTTATGGTGAGATTGCTGAAAAATTAGAGAATGTCTCTCGGAACAATAAAGCTCGCAGTACTAGAAATTCAGATACAGGGAGAAATACCTTCGCAGTGCAGTCCACTCACAACCCAGCCACAGATGAGATTAGTGAAGAAATGGCTCAGATGAGAACTGAGCTTGGGTTGGTACTACCACATATCACTAGGGGTGCAGAAAAGATAAATGCAGTTAACTACTTTCCTAAACCACCACAACCTAATGATGAATGCTATTATGCGGAGGATTCATATGAAGTAAATGAGCCGACGGGGGGATTCCGACCGAGTGCCCAAGACCCAAATCAAGATAATTGGTGCCAAGGTCAAGGGAATCAAGGTCGGATCTATGGTAACTATAACCGTGAGGGTCATTATGTCCGCGATGTAAACTACAACCGCGACAACAACTTCAACAGGGGTAACTACGGTAACTTAAATGATAGGAATGGGCCCTATGTCTCTCCTCAAAATCATGATGTTACTCCTAGGCATGGTGGAGATAGTATGACGCAAGTTAAAGATATGGTGCACAAAATGATGAGGAGGTTCGATGGTAGTGATCCGTACATTAAAGAGTTAAGGAGTGATTTAGCGGGTATTGGGCAAAAAGTCGATACACATGCAATATCGACTAAGCAGATCGAGTTGCAAATGGCCCAATTATCTGCGACTGTGAACACACGACAACCGAGCACTCTTCCTAGCAACACTGTCCAAAATCCAAAAAATGATGCACACTATATGTCAATCACTACTCTGGGTGGTAAACAAACCTTTGACCCACCTATGCCGTCCAATGAGGAAAAAGTGAGAAAAGATAATGATAAGGTTGTAGAGGGTAGTGGTGAAGCAGAAGATAGCGTTGGAAAAGATGCAGAAGTCCCTATAAAGGTAATTCCCATGCCTAGATCACCACCACCTTTCCTCAGAGATAAGTGAAAAAGACCGAGGATGGTAAATATCGGCGTTTTATAACAATGTTTAAGCAGCTGTCTGTCAATGTCCTTTTGGTAGAAGCTCTAGAACAAATGCCCAGTTATTCCATGTTTTTGAAAGATCTGGTTACAATGAAAAGATCGGTAACTTTCAAAGATGATGATAGAATGCAGCATTGTAGCTCTATTTCAACAAGATCTCTCGTACAAAAGAAAGAAGATCCGGGTGCGTTCACTATTCCTTGTACAGTCAGGTCATTACATTTTTGGAAAGCATTATGTGATATGGGGGCAAGCATAAATCTCATGCCCCTCTCGATTTAGATGAAGTTGGTTGTGGGTGACCCAAAGCCCATTGCAATGCTGCTACTGATGGCTTATCGTTCAAAGAAAAGGCCTATAGGGATACTCCATGATGTGCTAGTAAAAGTGGAGTCATTCTTATTTCCGGGAGATTTTGTTATTCTTGATAGTGAAGTCGATTTTGAAGTGCCTATTGTTCTTGGGAGGTCATTCCTTGCGACTGGTATAACCATAGTTTATATGGAAAAGGGGCAGATGAAATTCCGGTTGAACAATGAAGAAGCAACCTTCAACATTTGTAGGTCCTAGAGGCAGAGTGGTGAGCTCTAATCGGTATTTGCTATATCCAACAAAGAAAAGATGAAGAAGGATAATGACCTAAAAGTGAAAAACGAGAGTTTATTGTTGGGGATTAGGTGCTTTTAGACAGTTCAAATTTTCATTGGCTTCCGGGCAAGCTCAATTCCAAACGGACAGGCCCTTACTGGATTACCCAAGTATTCCCTCATGGAGCAATTGAGTTAAAAACCAAGGAGGGAGTGCGGTTTAAGGTTAATATAGAACGAATAAAACACTATTTTGGGCATACTGCATCGGTGAATGAAGTCATAAAGGCATACCATCTAGATGAAGGCTGATAAATAAAGTGTCCTCGGTCGTGCCGCTACGTTAAATCAGGCGCTTGTTGGGAGGAAACCCAATACTTCTATTTTCTCTTTCTAGTAATGGTAGCATATTCTACTAATGGATTTAAAATTTGCAGGCACATCATCACCAAAATTCTGCAGAAAATCAATATGCAACAGTCACTGACGGATACATCGTTGGACCGCTGGGCCTGTTACGGAACGTCGCATGAATCCGTCGTGCCAGGTATGTCTTTCTGTTACTTTCAAACTAGGGCACACGCGACGGAACCAACGACAGACCGTTATAGGTAATACTAACCATCGTCGGGGACTCATTGCGTCATTAGTGAAGCGTACCCGACCCGACCCGGTTTGGGGTTTTTGAAAATACAAAATATAAAACCCACACCCCTTCATTTCACCCAATTCCTTCCCTCTTTCTCCCATTTCCCTCCCTTTTGAACTTCAAAAGATCATAACCCCCTCTCTTACAACCGATCATTTTATCCAAACTCCCCAATTCCTAAAATTCACTATCTACTAGTCGGAGTCTGCTGCTGTGTGTCTCTACTTGATCACCAAGTACCTTCGTCGCTTGTTTTTCTCATATTCTAATGTATGTGTCTTTGAGTTTTACCCATTTACATTGCATTTTTTGTTTATCAATTAGTACTAGCCTAGTTCTTATTGATGGGTTCTTTCTTTAACACAATATCTGTCTGACCTAGGATAAGAATCCTCAAAATTGTCGTGTTAAAACTCTAGAAATAAGTGCTTTAGAATTTCTAGTTTACTAGGTATTTTGGTCAGACAAATGTAGGTTAAAACATTAGCAATTCTATTTTGGTCATAGGGGATGAATAAAGCATCCCTGTTCTATCACATAGTTACACAACGAGACCCCGATGATTGACTGTTGTACCCACGACAGACCGTCATTGGGTACATGCCATCAGCCCTAACACCCCACTGTCAATTTTCTCTAAGTGTCCACCAACGAACACAAGCGACAGACCGTTATTCCCACGACGGTCCGTCCTACACCACCGTTCTGGTTGTCAGAAGCTCTATTCCTAAGGGTCTCTCATTTTTCTAAGTGTCCTCCAAAAGACACATGCGACGGACCGTCGTTCCCACGAAAGTCTATCCTGCACAACCGTTCTGGTTGTGAGAGACCCTTTTCCTAAGGGCCTCTCCCTTTTTTAAAGTGTCTTCCAACGGACATCTACGATTTATCGTCATACCCACGACTGTCCGTCCTGCATAACCTTTATGACGGTCAAAGACACCTCTCTTAAGGGTCTCCATACTTTTTCCAAGTGTCCTCTTACTGACAACTAGGACGGACTGTCATACCCTCGGCGGTCCGTCTTGCTTAATCGTTATGACGGTCAGAGACCCCTTTTCTAAGGGTCTCCATAATTTTTTCAAGTGACCTCTGACAGACACCTACGACGGACCGTCATACCTGTGACTGTCCATCCTGCATATACCGTCATACTTGTCAGAGACTTTCTTTCAGGGTTCTCTATATAAACATAGTCAAAATAAGACACGACGGACCGCATGACGGTCCGTCGCACTCACGGCGAGTCATCACCTAGTCCATCTGTTACTATAGAAATGTCAATACATCTTAACTCTTTTATTTATTTTGTGTGGTTTTGCTTGTCTTTTTGCTCATTTTAATACTACTATTGATTCTTTACATGTACTATCTATTATGGCACCAAAACAAGATCGAGTGTACGCACGCGGGCGATCGAAGTCTGTCGCCAGTCTGCCCGCCTGGTCATTGGCTCTGATGATGAGCGTGACCACGAGTACGTGCCCCCAGGCACTTCCACCCCATTCCAAGCTGCACGTGCATCCAGATCCACAGCCAAAAAGGTGGCGTCCGGCATAGTCACTGCCTTCCACTCTAATGAGGAGCACACACTGAACGGTACACCTTCTGGATACTCTACTAAAGAAGAAGGAGCGGTTGGCTCCTTATGAGTTTTGTGGTCGGAGGAAGCCTCCTTATCTGTTGAGGTCCCTGCACCCGCCACTGCTGCACAGTCTGCCTCGTCTGATGAGGCTGACAGTTCAGAATCCACACCCGGTTCACCGACCTGGTGCTCTCACCCCGGTTACCGACCAGCCCAACCGGTGGTGTGTCGACGGGAAGTATCAAGTCTCTTCCGATGCAAAGTTCTTGAACGACAAAAGAGTCATGATTCAGACACTTACATTGGAGCAGCGGGTCCTTACAGGAAGTCTCCCGACGGTGCGAGAGATCCACATTCTCTTCACCAGACATCGACTGGAGTGGACAGTGCGTTCGTTGGTCCGAGAATTCTACGCCTCGTACGTAGCGACTCTTAGATCACAGATTGATAGGCGGGCTGCCCCTGACAAAAAAAACCAACTTGAGCAGGTCCGAGTACGTGGCATTCAGGTTGATATATCCTTACCTGCCATCCGCCGGTATCTATACGGCGAGAATGTTGATGCCAATTGGACTCCTCTCATCGCCGAGTTTGACTATCGATGGCAGGTTGTCAAAGATGACCAATTCCTATGTGAGCCATCGCTGAGAAAGACCACCAAGAGGTGGATGCCCCTGCACTTGTTCGTTGATGGAGAGGGTGCTGACTGGGTGAACGAGCCGAAGGGAGCCATCAAGAAGGCTAACCTGACCTTCACGACGAAGTTTTTGTGGTTGATTGTCCGCCACTGCCTTTCTCCCACAACCATTGATAAAATAGTCACATGGGATCGAGCAGTACTGATGGCGGCGATGATAGCCAGGTTTGAGGTGGATTTTGCTTGCTTCTACAAGCGGTTATGCACGAGAGGGATTTTAAGGTCACAACTACTTACCCTTTCGCGTGCATGATATTTTCTCTATGCATGTTCGCAGGTGTGCCTATATAGCACGTTGATCAGCTCAAGACCCGGCTGGGCACTATTGATATCGGCTTCATCAGGGATAAGGCCAATGAGTTGGCTCCATGCAGAGGGCCCCGTCTTGAGTTACCTCCACTTGTTGACAATCTGGATGATACGGTAGCACAGGCCCGCACGGCTACGCCGGCGCCTTTCACTGACACTACCCCGGTCGAGTCTATCTCGGGTAGTAGCACTGCCCCGACCTCCTCTTGCTCAGCCCCTTTCTCCGCTATGATCCCACTTGCTAGGGTCCAAAAATTAGAGGCACAGATGGGTACACTTTTGCATCAAATCCAGCCTTGTATGCAAAGGTTTATTGCTGAGGCAGAAGAGCGCTTGCAGCGGAGAATGGTCCAGCACACAGAGAGGAAGATTGCTGAGGTTCATCAGCGATTGGATGCTTTTCACTTGTAGTTGTTAGCTCGACCAGCCCCTCAGGTGGATGTGTCTACCATTCAGGCAACGGTCGACAGTCTTCGTGCAGACATCGATATGATCTTAGAGGCTAGGGTGCCTGAGTCTGAGGCCCATTCTGCAAAGCCTGCTGAAGACACTTAAGAGATTCCACCACCTCCCCCTCGAGAGCATGCCAAGAGGCATAGGGGTCGATAGGAGGATGAAGCTCGAGTACGGAAGAAGGAGCATGTGAGATGGAGGCTGCAAGGAGAGCCTCGCTTTCTGATAAGGAGGCACGTCAGATGAGGGCAGTAGAGTTAGCTGCTGGGGCGTCTAGCTCTAGAAATGTGGAGATATTATGAGGCACTTCTGATAGTGTTGTTGATGCTGACGACACTACTGAGGGTCTCCAAATTACAGAGGTAGTGGGTTCCAGGGAACCGTACCCACCAGTTTGCTGATCGTCAGCGATTTGCGCCACAGGTTTAATTCACCTACCACTCTTGTATATCAATTTTTTTATGCATTGGGTACAATTGCATGCCTTTTTGTTGGGGGTGGGGTAAATAGAAAGTGAGTGCTAGGATGAAGTATGAGTAGCCCAATTCACTATCCTCTTTTGGGGTTTTCTTGCCTATGTTCTTTTTCCCCAAGAGACTGGTTACTTTTTCTATTTAACCAGCATGTTTATATCTTGTGTACATATTTTAATTCTGAAGCATGATGGTTAAAATAATATCCTGATAAAATGGAAAATGATGCATGACTAGGCATAGTAATTGATAAATGTCTGGCTCTAAGCATGACATAGAGGTACACCACTGCATGACCCTAAGTCTAAAATTCGAACTAGGTGTCTGATAATCTGGTAGAGTAATGACATGTCATGTGAGTGTGAGGATGATTTGAATAGTCCACTATTTGTACTGAGCTAGAACTTGTCTGGTTAGTCCTGCTAAAAGTAAGCTGTAATAGACAATTAGGAAAGGATCATAGGCCCTTATTCAATATAGCCCATTTTTAGACTAAATAAAAGAAAACCAAATGAAATTTATCCTTCTTTGCTCCAAATTATTTGAGCATAAACTAGACCTTTCTTTTTCACCCCAACTGATCTTTTCGGAGAGTAATGTGTTGGCCCTGGTCCCTCCTTGGACATGTGCACCTCAGCTTATGCCAAAAGCATAAGTTGAGGTTGGCTAATGCAGTAAACAACCCTTTGTATGGCCCTGACCCAACTTTTGGTATTGTGTACTTTGACTCATGGCAAAGCCATGAGTTGAGGGTGGCTATTATGAGGAATGCTCTAGAAAGTGGGTTGAATGAACAAAGAGAGAGAAAGAACAAAAGTAAAGTGACTCAAGAATTAGTCTAAAGAAAAGTAAAAAAAATAAAAATAAAAAGTAAAAAAAATACAAGAAATACAGGCAAGAAAAGAAGAGAGTCACTTACACAAATGAAGAAAGAAGGGAAAATAGCAAGGTGAAAGAATATGCGAAACTGGGCGAGATAAAATAATCAAAAGTGGTATGTTTAGACGATATGTCATGGAGGACAAAAAGTCACTAAAGTATACCTAAATATACCCTACCTGACCCTGAGCCTATGTTACAAGCTAAGAAAGTCCTATCGTGATCCTAAGAGTTGTACAACGAACTTAAAGCAGTGAAAATAAGGGAAAGCTTATGGCAATATGTAATAATGAGTGTGAATTTCTTCTGAGAGTGAGTGTTGAAAAGTAATCCTTATACTCAAACTGAAATCATTGTGTGAAAAATGAGGATTTTGTTTTGAAGTGAGGACACTAGTTGCAATACCGGAAATATTAGCACCTCGGTGATAAATTGAACAGGATAGGTGTTAGTGCATGGTGAGTCTATGTCATGGTCTGATTCCACATAATTCAAGCCTAACAGTGATAGCATGCATAAATATGATGAGATTGATCGGGATTGATAGCCAAATGATTGAGAAGGATAAAACATGGATACTATTGTACAATGATTTTGTATTGAGTCATAGTGCGCCACTTGAGGACAAAAAACGAATTTAAGTTGAGGGTGTTGATATACTGTGGTTTCACGGTATTATTAATACTTTTTCCTTCAGTTTAGTGTGTCCAAAAGCTTTTTTGTGTTATTTTTATTGTAAGTTTCTCTTTATTTGCAGGAAATCTATCTAAAAGATGAATGTAGAGATTTTTGAGAAAGAAATACAGAAAAGTACCACCTACGGAGCTTGTGACGGCCTGTCATGCTCGTGACGGTCCCTAGGTGGCATCGTAGTGCAGCTGTTGAAGGAGGATGGGGAAGTCGGACCATGTGTGGGGTTACGGAGTGCTAGACAGACAATCGTAGGCATGACGGTCCGTCCTGCTGGTTCGTCATGAAGATCAGAGAAGTAGTCTCAGTACCCAAATTCCACGAGTTCAAATGTTTTGGAACAGAGACCCTCGACGGACCGTTGTGCCTGTGACGATCCGTCATACCTGCCGTCGAGGGTAATGAAGAGAGCAGCAGAAGAAATTGCACAAGTATGGGACGACGGTGTCCATGACGGTCTGTCCTTACCACGATGATCCGTCGTGAGTTCCGTCGATCTAGCAGCGTTTTGAAAGATTTCTACCAAATAGAGTCCTTATTTAATTAGGTTTTTATTTTTTATAAATAGTTCGAAAAACCTCGTTTTTGAGTTAGACCCTTGATTATTTTTAGACTCTTTGTTAGACTCTTGATTTTTGAGATTCTTTTGTGGATTAGACTTGAAGATTGTTGTCACACTTTTGGCAAAACTTTGTTTTCAATTAATTACAGTTATTGATTGTTGGTGATATTTGTTGATTATTCAAGCGAACATTCGGATTTTACTCTTTCTCATTGATGTAGAGCATTAATTATTATATCATATATTTGAATATTGTGATTATGACTATGGGTAACTAAACTCCATAATTAGGGTTGTGGGAACCATAGGCGAATAATGAGGTAAAACCTAACTAAAATAACAATTGTAGAATAGTGTCTTGCATGTATTGATAATTCTTTCGCTTAGAAATATTTTTAACGGATGGCCAACGTTCGAACTCGCCTTAATGCTACTTGCCGGACTAAGGATGTAGATAATAGGAAAATAATTACCAACATAGATTAGTGTAAACTATCTAATAGGTTAGTATTGATTGGTACGAGGTAATAACATAGTCCAATATCGAATACGATTCTTAATATGAGGTAAAGATAACAATTAGTATAGCAACACACGTAGCCAGACCATGGTGCGGAGTCTAATTTTCTAGATGTCGGACCAAGGATTTAGAAATACATAAGTTTTAACTTTGCATGCAAGATGCTAGGAAAGAATCATTATAGTTAGAATTATCAAGTTATGAATATGTGGGGAACATGTAAACCCTAGTTACTTTTATTAATTGATTAAACTCCAACATTTGAAGCTGTTAGTTGTCTCCTTCAATTTCGCTAGATATTTTCATTTATTTAGAAATAGAAAAGCCCCTTTTTATCATTTTTTCTTTCCAAGGAAGTAATTTACTGAACAATAGTATTAACAGATTGAAGGTAAGTCTAAACTATTTTCCTCGTGGGAACGATCCCAACCTCAATAGTTGGGTTATTTACTAAACACGACTGCTTTACTTCTTATTTGAGAAGAAAGTTTGAGCATATCAAATTTTGGCGCCGTCGCCAGGGAATGTAGCTTTTAGATTAAATTAAACTTATTACTATAGCTTAGTTGATATTTTCTTGATTTTACTTTGTTTTATTGTTTTTGATTCTTGAAGAGTCATCTTCCCTGTATGCCAAATACACGGAGAGGAAAAGAACCTTTATTTCCCTACGATCACAAATTAGAGAGTACACTACGCAACATGAATCGAAACTTGGGAATTATTGATGAAAATCCAAACAAGAAAATCCCAACTCCCGTTGATGTTCATGGTCAGTTGTTACCCGATGCTCCGGGTGAACACCAACAGAGGGTACAAAATCCAACTCCATTGCCCAAACAATACTACAGAAGCTATGACAATATAGTAGACCCTGATGGGCCACTTGTCTTGCCCCAACTACCACCAGGCCACACCTTTGTGGTAACTAGAAGCCTGATGTAAATGCTCACTGCCAGAGGTTTGTTTTCATTGCTACCTTCTGAGGATCAACATGCCCATATAGCTAAGGTTAGGGCAGTGTGTAAAAGTTGTGTAGGGAGGCCTGACTTGGACTTGGATGTACTAGGGCTAAGAGTTTTCCTCTCTCACTTACGGGAGAGGCTGCTATTTGGTTCACTGAGCTCCCGTATAACTCAATTTTCACTTAGAACCAACTAAGGGATGTTTTCTTAGCACGCTATTACCCGGTGTCCAAAAAACTAAACCACAAAGACTGAGTGAACAACTTTGTGACACTACCAGGAGAGTTAGTTAGTTGTTCTTGGGATACATTAACCTCATTCCTTGAAGCGTCCCAAACCACCGAATAGTAACTAAAGTAATACTTCTATAGGGGACATGATGATAATAATAAAGCGGTGTTGGACACTATAGCAGGTGGATCTTATGGGAGTGTCCTTATGATGAGATTGCTGAAAAATTAGCGAAAATCTCCCGGAACAATAAAGCTTGGAGTACTAGAAAGTTAGATACTGGGAGAAATACCTTCGTAGTGCAGTCCACTCACAACCCAGCCACAGATGAGATTCGTGAAGAAATGGCTCAGATGAGAACTGAGATTGGGTTGGTACTACCACATATCACCGGGGGTGCAGAAAAGATAAATGCAGTTAACTACATTCCTAAACCACCACCACCTAATGATGAATGCTATTATGCGGAAGATTCCTATGCAGTAAATAAGCAGACGGGGGGTTTCCGATCGAGTGCCCAAGGTTCAAATAAGGATAATTGGCTCCAAGGCCAGGGAACCGAGGTCGGATCTATAGTAACTATAACCGTGAGGGTCATTATGTCCGAGATGGAAACTACAACCGCGACAACTACGTTAACAGAAATGATAGGAATGGACCCTATGTCCCTCCTCAAAATCATGATGTTTCTCCTAGGGATGGTGGAGATAGTATGGCGCGAGTTGAGGATATGTTGCACAAAATGATGAGGAGGTTCGATGCTAGTGTTGAGCACATTAAAGAGTTAAGGAGTGATTTAGCGTGTAGTGGCAAAATAGAGTCGATACACATGCAATATCGATTAAGCAGATCGAGTTGTAAATGGACGTATTATCTAGGACTACGAACACAGGGCAACCGGGCACTCTTCCTAGCAACACTGTCCAAAATCCAAAAAATGATGCACACTGTATGGCAATCACTAGTCGGGGTGGTAAGCAAACAATTGACGATCTATGCCATCTAATGAGGAAAAGTTGAGAAAGGATAATGATAAGGTGGTAGAGGGTAGTGGTGAAGTAAAAGATAGCACTGGAAAAGATGTAGAAGTCCCTAAAAAGGTCATTCCCATGCCTAGACCACCACAACTATTTCCTCATAGATTAGTTAAAAAGACTGAGGATGGTAAATATTGGCGTTTTATAACAATATCGAAGAAACTTTTTATCAATGTTCCTTTGGGGGAAGCGCTAGAACAAATGCCCGGTTATGCCAAGTTTATGAAAGATCTGGTTACAAAGAAAAGATCGGTCACTTTCGAGGATGATGATAGAATGCAGTATTATAGCGCTATTTCTACGAGATCTCTTATACAAAAGAAAGAAGATCCGGGTGCGTTCACTATTCCTTGTACAATCGGGTCATTACATTTTGCCAAAGCATTATGTTATCTGGGGGCAAGAAAAAATTTCATGCCCCTCTCGATTAACAAGAAGTTGGGTTTGGGTGACCCAAAGCCCATTGCAATGTGACTACTGAAGGTTGATCGAACAGCGAAAAGGCCTATAGGGATACTCCACGATGTGCTAGTAAAAGTTGAATCGTTCATATTTCTGGCAAATTTCGTTATTCTTGATTGTGAAGTCGATTTTGAAGTGCCTATTATTCTTCGGAGGCCATTCCATGCTACGGGTAGAGCCTTAGTTGATATGGAAAAGGGGCAGATGAAATTCCGGTTGAACATTGAAGAAGCGACCTTCAATATTTGTAGGTCCATGAGGAAGAGTGGTGAGGTCCAATCGGTATCTTCTATATCCCACAAAGAAAAGATGAAGAAGGATAATGACCTAAAAAGTGAAAAACGAGAGTTTATGGTTGGGGATTTTGTGCTTTTAGATAGTTCAAGGTTGCATTGGCTTCCGGGAAAGCTCAATTCCAAACGGACTGCCCCTTACTTGATTACCCAAGTATTCCCTCATGGAGAATTTGACTTAAAAACCAAGGAGGGAGTGCGGTTTAAGGTGAATAGAGAACGAATAAAAAACTCTATTTTGGGCATACTACATCAGTGAATGAAGTGATAGAGGGATACCATCCTGATGAACGCTGAGTAATCAAGTGTCCTCAATGGTGACGCGACGTTAAATTGGGCGCTTGTTTGGAGGAAACCCAATACTTATAATTTTTCTTTCTAGTAATGGTAGCATTTTCTACTAATGGGTTTTAAATTTGCAGGCACATCACCAAAAAATTTTGCAGAAAATCACTCTGCAGCAGTCACTGACGGATACATCGACGGACCATTAGGCCTGTGACGGACCGTTGAATGAATCCGTCGTGCCAGGTACGTTTTTCTATTATTTTAAAACTAGGGCACACGCGACGAAACAACCGACGAACCGTCACAAGTGATACGGATCGTCGGCGGCGACTCATCGCGTTATTAATGAAGCATACCCGACCAGACCTGGCTGGGTTTTTTTAAAAATTCAACATTTAAAACCCCCATCCCTTCATTTCACCCCATTCCTTCCCTCTTTCTCCCATTTCCCTCCCTTTTCAACTTCCAAAGATCATAACCCCCCTCTCTTACAACCGATCATTTTCTCCAAACAGCCCAATTCCTAAAATTCACTATCTACTAGTCGGAGTCTGCTGTTGTAGGTCTCTACTTTTTCACCAAGTACCTTCATCGCTTGTTTTTCTCATATTCTCAGGTATGTGTCTCTTATTTATATCCATTTACTTTGCCTTTATTGTTTATCAATTAGTACTAGCCTAGTTCTTATTGATGGGTTCATTCTTTAATACACCTAGGTTAAGAATCCTCAAAATTGCCGTGTTAAAAGTCTAGAAATAGGGTCTTTAGCATTGCTAGTTTACTAGGTATTTGGGATAGACAAATGTAGGTTAAAACAGTAACAATTCTATTTGCGTAATAGGGGATGAATGGGGCATCCCCAGTTCTGTCACTGAGTTACAGAATGAGACACTGATGACGGACCGTCGTTTCCACGATGGACCATCATTGGGTCCGTTCCAAAAGCCCTAACACCCCACTGTCAATTTTCTCTAATTGTCCACCAACGCCCTCATGCGATGGACAGCCGTTCCCACGACAGTCCATCCTACACAATCATTCTGGTTGTCAGATACCCTGTTCCTAAGGGTCTCTCACTTTTTCCCTTTGTCCTTCAACGAACATCTACGACGGACCGTGTAACGACTTGTTTAGTCGTTTGGAGCAGCAGAGTTAATTTCTGGAAATCACTGTCTGGGTCGACGGATCCTACGACGGACCGTCATGGGCACGACGGACCGTCGAGGGGGTCTCGTTCCAAAACACATAGAATTTAGAAATTTGGGTACTAAGATCGACTCTCTGAACTTCACGACGAAATGGCAGGACGCACCGTTGAGGGCTCGACGGACCGTCACAAATCCTTCCACAGAATTAACTCTCTGAACTTTGTGACGGACGTGCAGGACGGACCGTCACAGTTGGGAAGGACCGTCACAGGTTGCGCAACCCAGGCTGGGTCGGAATACTATTAAAAGTTTCTAAGGGGCGTTTTGGACTATTCCTGCTATAATTATAAATTTAGTGGGTTAATGTTAATAATTTAACTACTTGGGGGTTAAAAGAGCTAACCTTGAAATAAATAATGGGTTAATTCATCATCTTTTATACTTAATTATATGCTAATTAGGGTAAAAGAAAGAGGGTTTGAATAAGAAAAATAGAGAGAGTCAGAAAAAGAAAGAGAACGAGCGAGAGAGAGAAACGAACAAAGAGACAGCAAGGATTTTGAGAAGTAGATTGCTTAATCACAATTCTTCGGTGGAGGTAGGTTATGGTGTATGCTATTTCATACTAAACTCTTAATAGCGAATGATATGTATTGAGTAGTATTGTAAAGTCTCCAATATGCTTAATTGTGTGTATGCATGATGTGTTTATATAGAATTGCGATGAAACTAGCATGATGGGGCTGTTGAATCTTAAATCCTAAATTTACTTGTTAATGATGATGCCTTGGGATAAAAGATGGCTTGATGAACTAAAGTAATGAGATTAGAGGATCGGGTGTCACGTTCCGACACCAGGATAGTAATAGAGGATCGGGTGTCACTTTCCGACACCAGGATAGTATATGGATTGGAGTGTCACGTTCTGACACCAGGATAGTATATGGATCGGGTGTCACGTTCCGGCACCAGGATAGTATATGGATCGGAGTGTCACGTTCCGACACCAGGATAGTATATGGATCGGGTGTCACGTTCCG
>NC_028642.1:21257870-21258429 GCF_001406875.1 Solanum pennellii | reverse complement strand
CCACCCCAACCTACCCCAGAGATGATTAATCAGGTTCTTGCTTATCTTAGTAGGTTATCTGATCAAGGCCAGAGACCTCCAGTGTTTTCTGCAGCAGCACCTCAGGTTCCGGAAGTACGACAGTCCACTACTGAGGATCCCCGCATGGATGCTCCATTAGAAATAGGCACGTTTCCTCGTTTGACTACAGGGCCTATAATGACAAGCGATCAGCATGAACTTTTCAGTAAGTTCTTGAAATTGAAACCTCCAGTCTTCAAGGGTGCCGAATCTGAGGATGCCTATGATTTTCTGGTTGATTGTCATGAGTTACTACATAAAATGGGCATAGTGGAACGATTTGGCGTTGAGTTCGTAACCTATCAGTTTCACGGAAATGCCAAAATGTGGTGGCGGTCACATGTTGAGTGTCAACCCGCACAGGCACCACCTATGACTTGGGCGTTATTCTCTATCTTATTTTTGGAGAAGTATATCCCCCGGACCCTGAGGGATAGGAGGAGAGATGAGTTCTTGAGCCTAGAGCAAGGTAGAATGACGGTCACTGCGTATGAGGCTA
>NC_028642.1:21256413-21257170 GCF_001406875.1 Solanum pennellii | reverse complement strand
GTGATAGGGCCTATTGTTACGCTTTCCCTGGGCGGTCGGAAGCGGAGACATCAGATGCTGTTATCAAAGGTAATCTTTTGGTTTGTGATTGCATGGCTTCTATATTATTTGATCCTGGCTCTACATTTTCATATGTTTATTCCTCATTTGCTACCGGTCATAATTTACATTGTGAATTGCTTGACATGCCTATTCGTGTTTCTACTCCGGTGGGTGAGTCTGTGATAGTTGAAAAGGTATATAGGTCTTGTCTGTTTATTTTGTGGGGAGCAATACTCATGTAGACTTGGTTATTTTAGAAATGGTTGACTTCGATGTAATTNTCCTGCTGCTTCTATGAGCTTGATGAACGGGATTTTTAAGCCATATCTGGATCTCTTTGTGATCGTATTTATTGATGATATACTGATATACTCCAAGAGTAAGAAGGAACACGAGAAGCATTTGAGAATTGTGTTGGAAGTATTAAGGGAGAAAAGGCTTTATGCCAAATTCTCCAAGTGTGAGTTTTGGCTAGATTCAGTGTCTTTCTTGGGGCACGTGCTTTCTAAGGATGAAGTGATGGTGGATCCTTCTAAGATTGAAACAGTGAGAAATTGGGTAAGACCTACTAATGTGTCANTGGGTGTTTAGCGTTCTTGGCACACCTCAAGGATGATACTATCCAAGTATCTTTAATTGAGTCGGTTTTGATAGTCCGTGAGTTTCCGGATGTGTTCCCTGCAGACCTTCCCGGTATGCCACCGGATAGGGATAT
>NC_028642.1:21241253-21252442 GCF_001406875.1 Solanum pennellii | reverse complement strand
TCTTCATCAAGCCAGATTTCAGGGTGAGCTATTGCTTCTAGCTTGGACTGGATCTTCCTCTTCATGTCTTGATGCCTTGAGATTCCGGCATGGACTAGCTTTTTACTTATTTTAGCTTCTTAGATACTCTTAGATTAGTAATTTGAGGATATATGTTCTTGTGGTGATGACTTCCAGGTTTTGGGAATAAATAGTATTGAGTTTTTATAAGTTATTCAATCGATTTTCATTAATGAGTTAAAGTCTTCCGCATTATATTTTGTTATTTATGGTTGAAATGATGGGGTTTAGATTGGTTGGTTCGCTCACATAGTAGGTTAAGTGTGGGTGCCATTCGCGACCCATTTTGGGTCCTGACAGACCGTTACACCCATGACGGTCCGTCCTGCATAACTGTTATGATGGTCAGAGACCGCCCTCTTTAGGGTCTCCATACTTTTTCCAATGTCCTCTTACGGACAGCTACGATGGACCGTCATACCCTCAACGGTCGGTCCTGCATAACCGTTATGACGGTCACAGACCCCTCTCCTAAGGGTCTCCATACTTTTTTCAAGTGTCCTCGGATGGACACTTACGACGGACCGTCATACTTGTTAGAGACTTTCCTTCAGGGTTCTCTATATAAACATAGTCTAAGTAAGAAACGACAGACCCCTTGACGGTCCGTCGTACTCACGAAGAGTGATCACCTTGTCCGTCGTGTTTCACTATTACTATAGAAATGTCATTACATCTTAACTCTTTTATTTATTTTGTGTGGTTTTGCTTGTCTTTATTGCTCCTTTTAGTACTAATATTGATTCTTTACAGGTACTATCTGTTATGGCACCAAAACATGATCGAGTCTATGCACGCGGGCGAAAGAAGTCAGTCGCCCCGTCTGCCCACCTGATCATTGGCTCTGATGATAAGCGTGACCCCGAGTACGTGCCCCCAGGCATTTAAACCCCATCCCGAGGCTCACGTGCTGCCAGAGGTACACCCAAAAAGGTGGTGTCCGGCGTATTCACTGCCTCTCAGTCTGATGAGGGGCGCACAGTGACGAGCACACCTTCTTGGTCAACTACTAATGAATAAGGAGCGTCTAGCTCCTTAGGAGTTTCGTGGTCGGAGGAAGCCTCTGGATCTTCTGAGGTCCCTACGCCCGCACACCCCTGCACTGTCTACCTTGTTTGATGAGGTTGACAGATTGGAATCCACACCCGGTTCATCGTCTGGTGCTCTCACCCAGGTTACCGACCAGCCCAACCGGTGGTGTGTCGACGGGTAGTATCAAGTCTATTCTGATGCAATGTTCTTGACCGACAAAGGAGTCATGACTAGGACACTTACATTGGAGTGGCGGGTCCATACGGGAAGTCTCCCGACGATGCCCGAGATCCACATTCTCTTCACGAGACATCGATAAGTTGTTTATAATATTCAGTTTATTGGTGAAAGGAATGAAGGTTTTGAATTACTTTTTGGGTTTTACAATAGATATGTTTGTAAGTGTTTGGAATGCAATTTTCCAAGAAGAAATAAAAATGAGAATCAAAGCTTTGTTAATGAATCTTTAATGCCAAATAAACTTTATAGCCTAGCCAATCTAATATCAAAATTGTTACTATGAGCTTATCTAATGTTAATAGTTGGCTTGCGGAACAGAGGTGATTACTATAGTATATACATAAAGTTAATTGACTTTGCTAGTGATGATATAATGACATGTATTTAGTGAATGTTTGGTTTATGCCAATAAATTAGCTAGCAAAATTATTTCCAAAATATGATATAGAGTTGGCCATTGACTATATCATACCAATATTATATGGGTAATGTAAATTATGATGTTTCTTGTAAGTCCAAATTCATGTTAAAGATTTACTTAATAAGATGTAACGCAATGAACTCATAACCTAGGATATGCCAATGATTGGGAAAAGTCCCAATCTACCCTAGTTAAATGATCTTGAGAACATAGTAGTACATTTAATAAGTCCTTATAACTTTCATAAAGAATGGTACAAGAATACCATGTAATATTGAACAAGATAAGGTATGTAATGAAATAACTTTAGTCTTAGGAGTGTTGAAATTGACATAGAATGTTGGGTTAAAGGATGTAAGACAAGTATCATTTGCACCTAAACAATTATGTTAAATATACTCACATTATAGGGTGTTAGAAATCGTGAGACAAGTCTCATTCACACCATAATGATAATGTAATATTTATGTTCACATTCATCAAGTATAGAAAGGGATGACAAGTCATCCCTTGATCTACGCATACCTCATACTAGAAGTAAGCTTCCATAATGTATAAGTCAACTATTAAAAAGTTGTAAAGTATAAGAAATTGAGATAAGCACCAATAGACAAGTAATGAGTTTGTGCAAGCACATGTAAGCCTCATAACATGAGAATACCACTAAGGTGGATAAGGGTCTCCAAATTTTCCTAGTCTTTGAATACTGTCTACAGCATAGGTTATTAGCTAGTGGATCCACCTAAGAAAGCTGGGAAGTATTCTGTTTCTCTTTGGCCGGTGAGCCACCTCTTTTCGTTGTGGGGAAAACACTGGATTTCATGTCAGCTCACATGATATATGTCGGTTAAATGCTAAAGATTTCTTTAAGAAAGTAACATAGAAAGAAAGAAAGATCTAAGTAGATGAGTGGTCTTCGGATAGGATGACCAATGGGTGAGGATAGACTTAGTAATGATGTAAGTGATTCTTAGTCATTGCACAGAAAGATCCCAATGGAAGTTTTAAAACAATATTTTAAGTAAACCTAGCATGTTCAAAGTGAACATGAGATCAAAGAACAACAAATATTAGTTGAAAGTGAACTAAGTAACAAGCATGTTTATATTATGTAAATGATCAAATAATGGGCATATCCAATAAAGATTGACTCATAAAGAATATATGCCCAAAGAAAAAAGAATGGAAGTTTTAAGAATTCTTGGCTTATGCAAATAAAGGGAGCCAAACATAATGACTAATCAATTGGAGTATGAATATATGCCCCAGCATCATTATATTATGTAAATGATAAAATAATGGTCATAGATAATAAAGATTGGCTTATAAAGACTTGAATGCCCAATTTAACAAGAATGGAAAGAATAACCTCTGAGTGGTGATAGTCAAATCATTTCCTTAGTCTTCTTGATTAATAATTTAATTCATTGGAGGTATGGGACTACAATGAATCATTGAACTCGTAAATAAAACATTAGATCAAAGGAGATAATTAAACTACAGAACAAAAAGAAGAAAAGACTAAAAAATAAGCTATGTCAGGGAGAGGGAGCTCTCGGCCTAATGAGAGCAAAAAAATATATTTATATTTGCTTGAGATGTTCTAAAATTGTGTTAATGATTTGAATGTCTCATGTTCATATAAGAAATGATTTGTTTTCTTTAAATGTCTGAAAATATGTTATATTCATATCCTGATTCATAAATAATGAATTAGAAAAGTGAAGTGACATCACTTTCAAAAAATTGCTTGTTGCTATAGGAAGAGCTTTCCTTGATCATGAATAGTCCTCATGTGTTTATACGCATACATCCATAATTAGTAAAAGCATTTGCTTACCCATATACAATTAGTATTTTTATAGGTGCAAGTCCGTGAAAAGATTGAAGATTAGTTGATGTTTGGACTAGTACCTTCAGACTTTTGTAGGTCCACTTAAGTTGGAGGATGCCTATGCTTTATTTTCTAGATTTAGTATATTAAACATATCTAGTGGATGTTGTCCCTTGTGTTTCCTTTCAAACATTTGTTAAAGCTTTTGTATTAAGGCAGATTTTGCAAATATCAATGATATTATGAATTCTTCAATCCAATTGTTCAATCTGTTAATAGATGGTTGTTCATTTTGAGCTGTTAGTATATCATTGTTATGCAAGAATTATATGAAGTCTAAGTAAACTTCACTAAAGTTACAAAGTTTCAATTTTTCTACTAAATTTAATTGTATGATTGTGATAATAGCTATGAAGAGGCTTGTCTTTTACCTCTGAGAGGCTAACGATGCCGCTCTCATCTAGGGTCTATGAAACAGGTGTGACATTCTCGTATTATAATCCATTCTAAACATGTGTAAGAGGCAAGGATTAAGAGCAAGAGTAGGGATTCTAAGACGACAATATTTGGAGTTTCTTCAAAGATTAGGCTTGACCTACAAGAAAAGCCTAGATTTAGGAAGCGGGTTTCTAATAAAGTTCTTTCAAAGTTACCTTAGTCTATTGGTGGTAGGGTGTCTAACCCTAAGCCTAAGAAGTGAAAGGGTATCAGTTCGCCAACCGAGAAGCCAACTTGTGAAGAGTGTGGCAAGAAGCACTATGGTGATGGTCTTAAGAGGAAAGACAATTCTTTTGGTTGTCGTAAAAGTTGTCACAAGGTTAGGCATTTCCCTAACGTTATGGATCAAGACAACTGTAATGGTCAAGCTCCAGTAATTGGTTCAAATGAGCCTAAAAAAAAGAACCACTTTTTGTTTTCTGCTCTATAAGTGAGCAAGAGACATCTCCCGACGTGGTCATGGATATATTGAAAGTCTTCCCTATTGATTTATATGTCTTACTTGATACCAATGTTAGTTTATCATTTGTTACCCGTCTAGAAGCAAAAAAGTTTGACATTTAACCCGATATTTTGTATCAACCTTTTATAGTGTCTACTCCGGTGGGTGAGTCGGTTGTTGCAAAAAGTGTGCATACAAATTGTCTATAATGTTGCCCAATAGATGTTCTTCTATTGAACTAATATAACTTTATATGCTTGATTTTTATATTTTATTGGGTATGGATTGGTGGAATGCTTGCTTCGCCTCTATTAATTGTAGGACATGGGTGGTGAAGTTTTACTTTCCAAATGAACCCGTTGTTGAGTGGAAGGGGGAAGTTATATTCCTATAGGACGTATTAAATCATGTCTAAAAGAATGAAAAATGATCTCTAAATGTTGTATATACCATATTGTTAGACTCCAAGATTTAGACTTTGAAATTCCTCCCGTTGAGTAAGCCCCCATAGTGAGTTAATTTCCGGAGGTCTTTTCTAGTGATCCTCCTAGCATTCCTCCCGAATGGGAAATTAATTTTGGTATTGACTTATTACCGGATACAAATCCCATTTCAATTCCTCCTTATTGGATAGCTCCGGCCAAATTGAAAGAGCTGAAGGTTCAAATTCAAGATTTACTAAACAAAGGTTTCATCTGACCTAATATATCTCCATGGGGTTCTAAGGTCTTCTTTGTTAATAAGAAGGATGGGTCCTTAAGAATGTGTATTTATTATCGCAAACTTAATAAAGTAACTATTAAGAACAAGTATCTTCTCCCTCGGATTAATGACTTGTTTAATCAACTCCAAGGGGCAAACTACTTCTGTAAGATTGACTTGAGATAGGGGTATCACCAACTTATGGTGAGAGGTGAGGATATACCAAATATGGCATTTCAGACTAGATAAGGTCACTATGAATTCTTATTGATGTCTTTTGGTCTCAAAAATAAACAAGCGGCATTTTATCGATCTCATGAATAGGGTGTTTTGAAATCACCTAGATTCATTTGTCATTTTCTTCATTGACGGCAACTTGTTGTATTCAAAAAATGAGGGTAATGACATGAACAATTTTCGGCTAGTGTTATAAGTATTGAATCAACATAAATTATTTGCCAAGTATAGCAAATATGAGTTTTGATTGAGGTCCGGGACTTTTCTTTGTCATATTATCTCTAGTAAGGGAGTCGAGGTTGATCCAAGGGAACAGAGGCGGTGAAAAATTGTCCTTGACCATTGAGTCAAACTGACATTAGGATTTTCTTGGGTTTAGCGGGTTATTATCGGAGGTTTATGGATTGTTTTGCGTCCATTGCATCTCCCTTCACTACTTTGACCCAAAAATGAAAGAAATTTGAGTGGTCGGAATCATATGAGAGAAGTTTTAAAATGTTAAAGGATAGGCTTACTTTCGCTGTGGTGTTGACTTTAACGGAGGGTACATAGGGTTTTGTTCTGTATTGTGACGCATCCTGAGTGGGTTTAGGGTGTGTGCTTATGCAAGACGGGAATGTGATAACCTATGCTTCTAGCGAACTTAAGGCACATGAGAGAAACTATCCAACTCATGACCTTGGGTTTGAGGCTGTAGTATTTTCCTGGAAAATATGGAGGCATTACTTGTATTTGTGTCAATGTTGACGTGTCTACGAACCATAAGAGACTCCAATATATGTTTATCCAAAAGGAGTTAAATCTCTGACAAAAAATATGGTAAGAATTGTGGAAAGATTATATCATGAGTGTCCTCTATCACCTCGATAAGGACGATGTGGTTGTGGATGCTCTAAGTCATACGACTATGGATAATATGTCTCGCATAGATGAATCCAAGAAAGACCTAGTGATGTATGTTCATAGGTTTGATAGGTTGGGTGTAAAGTTTGAAGATTCTCCGAATGGTGGATTCATGACCCATCATATCTCCTAGTCAACATTGTTAGTTGAAATGAAGTCCAAACAACACCTTGAAAAAACATTGATGGAGTTGAAGGATAAGTACTTGGTAAGATTATGGAGGCATATTCCTTGGGGGAATGGTGTTTTGAGGTACCAAGGAAGATTTTTCTCTACCCAAGGTAGATGACTTGAGGAACCAGATCCTTGAGGAAGCCTATGGATCCCGCTTCTCCATTAATCCGGGATTTACAAAATGTATTATGACCTTAAGGAGGTATTTTTGTGGAAAGGTTTGAAGAAGGACATAGCGGAGTTTGTTGCTAAGTGTCCAAATTTCCAACAAGTGAAAGTCGAACATCAAAAGTCGGGTGGCTTAGTACGTAAATCCATGTTCATGCTTGGAATTTGGAAGACATCAATATAGATTTTGTAGTGGGTTTACCTCGTACTCAAAGGCAATATGAATCTATATGGGTTGTTGTGGATAGGTTTACCAAGCCTCTAACTTAATTTCCATCAAGTTTACTTATTTGGTGGAAGGTTATGCTAGGATCTTCATATCTGAGATTGTATGTCGCCATGGTATTTTGTTATCCATAATAGCGCATCGGGGTGCACAATTTACATATAGGTTTTTGAGGTCATTCCATGAAGGGTTGGGTAATAAGGTGAACTTAAGTACAACTTTTCATCCTCAACCGATGGTAAAGAACAGCGTACTATTCAACCCCTATAGGATATACTTTGGGATTGTACTATTTATTTCAAGGGAAATTAGGATAAGCATTTGCCTTTTGTGGAGTTTGCATCTAATAATTGTTTTCATTCATCTATCTCCATGGTTCCCTATGAATCCCTATATGCTAGGAGGTGTAGGTCTCCAATTGGATTGTTTGAAGTATGTGAGCCTTCTCTTCTTGGTCCTGATTTGATTTATAAGACTTTGGAGAGAGTTTATATCATAAGGAACCGGTTGCAAAACGGCCTATAGTCGGCAAAATTCTTATGCCAATCATTTGAAAAGGGATTTTGAATTTGAAGAAGGAGATAAAGTGTATTTGAAAATTTCACCTATGAAATGGGTGGTTAGATTTTGCGTGAAAGGAAAGTTGAATCCTCATTATGTGGGTCCATATGAAATTTTGCAAAGGGTTGAAAATGTTGCCTATGAATTGAAAGTTCTTAGTGAATTGGTTTCAATTCATCCAATTTTCCATGTTTCCATGCTTAAGAAGTGTATCATTGATCCCGAGTCTATTCTTCCTATTGAGAGTCTGGGCGTGAAGGATAACCTCTTTTATGAGGAAGTTGTTCTTCAAAATTTTTATTGACAAGAAAGAAGTCAACGAAGAAAGAGGAGGCTTCCGTAAAGGTGTTCTAAAAGAATCACCTTGTTGAGGGTGCATCATGGGAGGCCAAGGCCGACATGAAGTCCCGTTACCCTCTTCTATTTGATATCTAAGGTTGGTAGTTGTTACTAATGATGAAAATAATGACTAAAATAGATGTTGTTTTGATTATTAGTAAAGTCTTGCAAAATATGCATTTTTGATATTGTTATAGTGAATCATTGTCAAATGATCCATTGGACTTAGAATTTTGCTCTTTGTCTTGTTTTGAGTTATGTTGTACATTTTGATATGGTGAGTATTTATGGAATAATATATAGTATTTTGATGAGTTAAACTTTGACATAATTGAATCATAAATGTTATGTTGAGATCTTGTTGTTGTGAGAAGGATATTTCTCATAACGAAATGTTGAGACATATGTATGGTAGTTGAAGTTTTTAATTGCCTTGTGTGATAGATATGTTTGATGTTTTTATGTATTGTTGTTGGTTGGGATGCTATTCTTGAGTCTATTCCTTCCATCTAATGATTTTTTGTGTCATTCGAGGAAAAATATTCCTAAGGGGGGCGGGAGGATAATGATACAATTCAAAAAATCGAAGACGTGTTATAGCGCCTTACATAAGTTTCATAAGGTCTAAAGACTTTTTAAGGTGTATTTTAATGAATATAGGTCATTTAGGAAGTCTAGGAACCACAACATCAAAGAATGTCCATGACATCCGGAGAGTAGTTCGAGGTACTAGCATGCGTTAGCCTGTTTTGACTAGCTTTTAGGAGTTGGAAAATGATGAAAATTGGTGGAAGAGTGGATAAAATATATTTAAATAGATTCATGGTCGAAAAGTCTGGGTACGATCCCCAAGGACAAACCAAGGGCTCTTGAGGAGGACCGTTGCAAGTGTAGTCAAACACTGCCTCGGCAGTGTTCACCAACGAAAAGGCATAGACGGGGCGTGTGTTGATCGATGGGGCATCAATAATAACTGTATACCGACACTTAGACAAGTTGTTGGAGTCCCTCATTTGCAGAGTCTCTTACCAAATGTACCAGTGTGCAGCATAGAGGAGGGACTAGTCGTCGACTCACAGACAGACCGTCGACGGGATCAGTTCTGTGAGGGTCCTATTTTCCCGCATTGTTTTAACTTAGTTTAAAAAAATTAATTGAGTTTTTGTGGTTATTTAGGGAATAAGAAATAGTAATAACTTAATTAACCCCCCCCCCATATAAAGACCCCAACCCCATTAGTCTAATTACAACTCAAAAAACAAAACTGTGATCCTTCTCTCTTCTTTATCTCTTTATTGGAAGACACCATTAAAGACTAAGATAGGGGGAGTTTTGGGGTCTGTAGTGGGATTATTTCACCATAAATTATCCATAAAATATTGAGGTATGGCATCTAATTCTCCTTGAGACCTCTTTCTTGAAAGGGTTTTTTAAAAGTGTTTTCAAAAAATGAGTTTTCATGTCTGTCTTTCTCATTCTCAAAAATTATGTTATGAATTAGTTTGTTTATGTTTTCTATTGGATAATATGAATTGAATTACATGTATTCTAACTTTATTATGATATAGCTTGATGGTTTCATCTTGTTTGTAGAAGATGACCCTTAACCCTAGGTTTGATCTAGATTTGAATTAGGGTGTTTTTTTTACGTTTACTTGGTTATTTTGTTGAATTACTACTATTTGATGTTTGTACACTAATCATGAACAAAATTAGGGTGATTGGTAAATGATCATTCGAGTTCTTGAGAAGATGATCTAGGTTATAAAGTGAGTGGTGAATTGACCTAAGTATTATGTCTTATGATATGATCTAGTATTGAATTTTGATGTAGTGATTATTTTTGCGTTGTTACCATGTTGATTATTTACTTATAATGATTTATACCCAAATTGGGTTAAATAGAGGGTTGATGGTAAGACCTTGATATTGAACTATGAATGAGACTTGGTAAGTCTTATGTTCTCTATCATTTGCTTCAAATTTTTGGTAATTATTATTAAGTCATAATAATTTTTTGGAGCATGCCTTGAACTACGATTGATATGGTGGTATGATGTTGAATTGAAATATCTTAATTAGGATGGTGTGATATGGTTTTAAGATGTAAAAGTTTTAAGGATGGTGAAGATTTTAATGTGCTAACTTCACCTATAACGATAGTAATAAAAGGATTTATACTAATGCAATTCTTATTTAGCTATTGATGATGATTATTATACAATGGGTAGACCCTGTGACCTAAACTAAGCTATGAATGATCATAAAGGCTTAAAGACTTTTCAAAAATGGACTCTAGCTTAGCACCGAGTGAACTAGAGTGAGGAGTGTCCCTTCCCACATAAGTAAGGTAGGATCACTAAAGTACTCTTTAGATTGTAGACTACAATGCATGTATCATAAAGAGGGTCCAATTAATATCTCCTAGTTTTTAAACTATGTTGCCCCTATAGGAATACTAGCTAGTATATCCACGTAGTTTCTATGTTTCATGTTTTGGTCCTACCTTGGCATGTAGTCCGCCTTCCTTCTGTATTGATTTTCATTACACCACATTCCACATTAGTTCATGTGGTCTATGTTGCCAAGGGAAAGATGTTCCCAAAAGGTAAATTAAACTTGTTGACCTTATAATGGTTCATGTGTAATGGTCTTGCTTTTGTTATATTGAAATCTACTCCTCTACATGCTTGTTGTGATATGACTTGATGATAGAGTTACTTTGATAGGTATTAAATTATATGATAAGTATATGGACTAGACTTGATTTGATTTTGTTTTTTTTGTTATGTAAATGCCCATGGCTTAATGAACATGCATTAATGATTGGTATGGTCTTGTTGAATGTGCTTAAAGTTTTTTAATGAAAAATGCATACTTTATGAAATGTCCCTTTTCCTTGAATGTCTTCAAAGTATGTATGAATATGGTCTCCTACTTAGTACAAGTGGTGTACTAACCCCATTTATTCCTTTCCCCCAACATTTTAGGTTCCGCTCTTTAAGGTGTTTCGAAGACGACTTGAGGGATGTCTGGATCTCGTATTCATCCATGTAGAGTAGGTCCTCAATTTGTGAAGGCCATGTCACTATCTAGCTTATGGAGTTACTTTAGTTAAAGACTTCTATGGTTCTTTATTTCCATTTAGTATGAAACATAATATAGACCATGTTAGGCATTATCACTTGATTTACGGGTTATGCCCAAGTTCTTACAAAATTATTTGATGGTTATGAGATTAGACAACTATTATTACTATTATGTCTATGTTATATTTTAGATACTTATGTGCAAAAAAAATAGAAGTGTAAGTAATCTTCCTATACGAAAGGTCTATATATATATATATATA